>NW_015555974.1:663962-664445 GCF_001515605.1 Sinocyclocheilus anshuiensis | reverse complement strand
AGGTGCCCTCCGTTGTAATTTTAGAGGTGGCGCTATCGAGCCGTTTTGTCACATCCACTTCTGAAACCCATATCAGATGTAAATTTTCGCCAGTTCTGATGCGTGTGCAAAGTTTCATGAGTTTTGGAGAATGTTTAGGCCCTCAAAAAAGCGATTCACTTTGGAGAAGAAGAGGAATAATAATAAACGGAGCAATTCCAAGAGGGTCCTCGCACCGCGTTGCTCGGGCCCTAATTAACTTTTCCACGACATTCTAATTTATTGAGATGCACCTGTATGTACTTTTAAAAGGTACACTTCAAATGAGTTGGCATTTAAGGCAACAACCGAATCCTGCTAACCCTTTTCAGCTACATCCTCTGATGGGGAAAATCTAGCTAGTAAAATGTAAGTGCACACACAAACACACTCAAGGCACACACACACACACACACACACACACACACATATATATATATATATATATATATATATATATATATA
>NW_015555974.1:663417-663588 GCF_001515605.1 Sinocyclocheilus anshuiensis | reverse complement strand
GATATAAATACTGTTCAGTTTCTTGCACAGACCGATCGTTTCGTGTCTTTGCACATCAATGTATCGTCACGAGCAGCAGGGTTTAATTTGGTTTTGTTTCTGTATGTTTTTTTGACTCTCAATGCCGTGATTCCCATTCACCTCCATTATATGACTGACAGACTGCAACAG
>NW_015555974.1:659724-662700 GCF_001515605.1 Sinocyclocheilus anshuiensis | reverse complement strand
GCTTATGTGGATTCTACACATTTAAACAATTCCGATAAGTTACCTAGAATTATTTATGGAGCAGATAAAATACATATAATAATTTATTAATTATAATTTTGACTTATATATTTTCTTTATTTAAAGGCTGAAATGTGAGGTTTACCTTTTTATTAAACTTTTTCAAAGCTTTATTTGAACATTTACATTAGATATTTCAACATGCTATTAAACTGTTGTCAGTCAAGTTGTCATTTAAAATCCGAACATCATTGGTAATGTTATTGTTTTAGTGATTATGCAAACAAAAAGTCATTTTATTTGTTGTTTGTTGATTTTTAAATATAAAACTTGGTGAAGTGATTTATGTGTCGGTACATTTTTAACATCTCCAGCACATTGTAAGAATACCGTGATAATACTGATAACCGTGATAATTTTGGTCACTATAACCGTGATAAGAAATTTTCATAACGTTACATTCCTAAAGACAATTACAGTGGAAAAAACTGATACAATTATTTTTCCATTTAAATCAGCATAAAGGCAGTAAAGCAATGCTATTATGTTAAATGCTTCACCATTTAAATAACACTCTTATTATTCATTTTTTATTTTACATTATTGAGAATTAGGGGGATGTGGTTATACTATAAATCACAGTGGAAAAATGTCACAGTGGAAAGGTCCTAAAAATAGGCCTCATTGTCTTCTTTCTTATTTTCTTCTCTTATTTTGTGCTGAAGATGACTTGACAGTTCCCTTGCAGCCCTCCTTCCATGAATTCCTCACCTCATCTCAGTATTATTACCCAATATATTACAGGAACGCAAAAGGACAGACAGATAGCAATCATTTTAGCATTTGCATTCTGTCTGCATGTAGTCTCTGGCTGTGTCTATCGCTCTGTTGTGGGTTTTCAGGGAAGTGGGTCTTGAGGATAAATCCATGAGGTGGGATTTTGTGTGCTCTGCACTTTTTTAGACAGATCTGTCCTTTCATGTAGGGAGACAGAAGGGGAGAGGGGCTACAGACAGCCTCAAGAAGAGATTTCAGACCTGGCTGCTGGAATGAACGAAGAATAAAAATAAGGTTTTTGTAACTTTAAAAGTCTTGTTCATTTCAAAAAATAAAAATAAAAAATATGTATTTTCAAATCCTCTCCTTTTTTTTCACAAAAGCAGATGATGAAATGGCAGTGATGACAAACATGGCCAGAAACCTCTATAAAAGCACTATAAACATGGTCCGTATGTGCACCAGCTTTTTTGTGAGGAACAGGCTGAAAGTCATTGAGCTGTTAACCACTGACTGGATCACTGGTTCAGTGAATCTGTGTAAACAAATCATTTAAACCAGTTTTGTGAACGAATCATTGATTTATTTAAAAGATCTGATACCTGAGTGAATACTTTGTTCATAGTGCACATCACCAGTTCAAACTTGACATCCCTGGCTCTTCTTGGTATGTTCATGAGAGTAGTAGCCATGTCCGATTTGCAAACAAATCATTCTTTTGAGTCAGATCTTTTCAATTAATCCAGTTCACAAAGCCAGTCTAAAAAAAACTGTTCACAGATCTAACCGGTTCACTTCTCAGGTTGACTCAAAGACCCGGTTGCAGTGGTTAGAGACCGTGTTGGGCAGTAACTAGTTACTAGTAACTTAGTTACTGTAATAATATTACTTTTTGCAGTAACTAGTAGTGTAACTAATTACTAATAAGATTTCAGTAATAATATTACAGTTACCATCCAAAAAACAGTTTAGTTACTTTTACTTTTGATGCCTCAACCCCGCTGATTTAAAATCCAACAATCAAATAATTCCTAGATTTATTTTCATAATTTTCATGACTCACACATGCATGTGATGTCCCCAGTGCAGCAGGCAAGCTTGGAATATGGAAAAGCTTACATTCAGCAGATAGAAATATTGCATTACATTGATTTTGTCAGGAAAAAAGATGATCTGAGCACTGTTGTGTAAGTTGTGGCTTTACTTTACTTTACTCTGGCATTAAATCCCACCCACTTCCCTCTGATCAGCATGTGGTACATTATATTACTATAATTAAAAATCTTTTTGGAAAATTAAACAGTTTCTTAAAAACTTATGTGATTTGATAAAATACATAATGAAATATAATCGTGTATGTGTAACGGAGAAATTGGCTTTACTTTACTCTGGCATTACATCCCACCCACTTCCCTCTGATCAGCATGTGGTACATTATATTACTATAATTAAAAATCTTTTTGGAAAATTAAACAGTTTCTTAAAAACTTATGTGATTTGATAAAATACATAATGAAATATAATCGTGTATGTGTAACGGAGAAATTACAATTAGCTTCAAGCTACACATGACAATTAATGAGATTAATACAACACTTCTACTTGAATGTCACTATCAATCACTACTGAGTGTTTGTAATAACTTCTGACTGCGATCCAATGTGAATTTTGGTCAAATGATGAGGCAGAAATATGTTGTTAGTAACATTCTAGAAGAATATAATGCGGAAGAAGAAAAAGTAATGTAACTAGTAGTGTAACTAATTACTGTTGCCAGAAAGTAATAAGTAAAGTAACAATATTACTTTTGAATGTGATTTGATAAAATACATAATGAAATATAATCGTATATGGGTAACGGAGAAATTACAATTAGCTTCAAGCTACACGTGACAATTAATGAGATTAATACAACACTTCTACTTGAATGTCGCTATCAATCACTACTGAGTGTTTGTAATAACTTCTGGCTGTGATGCAATGTGGATTTTGGTCAAATGATGAGGCAGAAATATATTGTTAGTAACATTCTAGAATAATTTTATGTGGATACACAGTTACAGAACAACTTCTGTCGGGCATGAAGAAAAAGTAATGTAACTAGTAGTGTAACTAATTACTGTTGCCATAAAGTAATAAGTAAAGTAACAATATTACTTTTGAAAGGAGTAACTAGTAATGAGTAATATATTACATTCT
>NW_015555974.1:651569-658481 GCF_001515605.1 Sinocyclocheilus anshuiensis | reverse complement strand
GGCTTTACTTTACTCTGGCATTACATCCCACCCACATCCCTCTGATCAGCATGTGGTACATTATATTACTATAATTAAAAATCTTTTTGGAAAATTAAAGTTTCTTACAAACTTAATGAAATATAATCGTATATGGGTAATGGAGAAATGACAATTAGCTTCGAGCTACACATGACAATTAATGAGATTAATACAACACTTCTACTTGAATGTCGCTATCAATCACTACTGAGTGTTTGTAATAACTTCTGGCTGTGATGCAATGTGGATTTTGGTCAAATGATGAGGCAGAAATATATTGTTAGTAACATTCTAGAATAATTTTATGTGGATACACAGTTACAGAACAACTTCTGTCGGGCATGAAGAAAAAGTAATGTAACTAGTAGTGTAACTAATTACTAATAAGATTTCAGTAATAATATTACAGTTACCATCCAAAAAACAGTTTAGTTACTTTTACTTTTGATGCCTCAACCCCGCTGATTTAAAATCCAACAATCAAATAATTCCTAGATTTATTTTCATAATTTTCATGACTCACACATGCATGTGATGTCCCCAGTGCAGCAGGCAAGCTTGGAATATGGAAAAGCTTACATTCAGCAGATAGAAATATTGCATTATATTGATTTTGTCAGGAAAAAAGATGATCTGAGCACTGTTGTGTAAGTTGTGGCTTTACTTTACTTTACTCTGGCATTAAATCCCACCCACTTCCCTCTGATCAGCATGTGGTACATTATATTACTATAATTAAAAATCTTTTTGGAAAATTAAACAGTTTCTTAAAAACTTATGTGATTTGATAAAATACATAATGAAATATAATCGTGTATGTGTAACGGAGAAATTACAATTAGCTTCAAGCTACACATGACAATTAATGAGATTAATACAACACTTCTACTTGAATGTCACTATCAATCACTACTGAGTGTTTGTAATAACTTCTGGCTGTGATGCAATGTGGATTTTGGTCAAATGATGAGGCAGAAATATATTGTTAGTAACATTCTAGAATAATTTTATGTGGATACACAGTTACAGAACAACTTCTGTCGGGCATGAAGAAAAAGTAATGTAACTAGTAGTGTAACTAATTACTGTTGCCATAAAGTAATAAGTAAAGTAACAATATTACTTTTGAAAGGAGTAACTAGTAATGAGTAATATATTACATTCTTTGAGTAACTAGCCCAACACTGGTTAGAGATCACTGGAGATTGCCAAGTAAATAATGACTCATATTTCAGTCTGAAAGTCAAACATGTTTAGAACAACATTAAAGGACAAGAAATAATGATAATCATTTTCAGTTTTTAGTCGAATCCTTAAATCACATGAGGTTCTAGTTGATGCTTTTAAAAGACTAAAATGCCAAAAAAAACAAAAAGGGATCAAAAATGTACAGCTCTCTAAATACAAATCGCTCTGTGTATGCACCCAGATGTTTTGTGTTCCTCTCTGCTGGTATTAATTTCTATTAATGGAATCATCGCTGTGCTGAGCTGTCACCGTGGCGATAAGTTGCATCCATGTAGTGAGGCCATGATATATCTCCATCTCTCTCACCCGTTCTTTTTCTCTGTTTCTCTCTCACCCGTTCTTTTTCTCTGTTTCTCTCTCCATCCTTCCATATGCACCTTAATTAAAAAGTGCTGTCACCCGCGGTGAGGAAATCAGCACTGATCCATTCATCCTTACCAAAGCTTTCTCGCTCACTCTCTCATTTCTCACGAGTCTCACTACCATCTAAGCACTCACCAAAAGAGTCCAATACATATTGCATTTCATTTTATTCCTCTCACAAAGCTTTCACAGGGCTTTATAAGACATGAAATATAGCACATAAGTCATATTGACCACTTTCATGATATTTTATGGTCTGCCTTTTCCAGATAGGTATAAAGACATGAGGGTCAGTAAATAATGACAGAATTTTCTTTTTTGGGTGAACTATCCCTTTAAAGAACATTGAATTTTTCATTTTCATTGCTGAATTTTCTAGATTTTAATTTTTGGAACAGGTTCCACGTCTTTTATTGCTTTAAACCTTTTATTTTCTTTAGAGAAGATCTACAAGCTTCACAAACAACACTGTTACAGCATCATAAACCACAAGACAAGCAATTGGACCAGAACTAAATGGTATAAACAGCAATACAAAACATAAATATTCAATAAATAATTGCATGTATTAATAGAAATCACAATAAGCAACTAATAAGTCCTATTGACCACTTTCATTATACTATTATAGTCTACTTTTTCCATATCGGTTGTAAATAATAACAGAACTTTCATTTTTGGGTCAACTATCCCTTTAAAGAACATTACATTTTTCATTTTGTGGCTTGATTTCACTTTTTGGAACAGGTTTCACGTTCTCTACATTGCTCTAAACCTTTTATGTTCTTTAGAAGAACTACCAAGTTTCACAAACAGCACTGTTAAAGCATTATGGACAATAAACCAAGATGAGCAAGTGGACCAGAACTAACTGGTATAAACATCAATATTAATAATTACATGAATTAATAATAAACACAATAAACAATAGTTAATTCCAACCAACTTGGCTGTTTCCAAGAAACAATGAACTGATGATTGCTAAATTATCATTGAATTCAAATGCTGTACGGTCACATGTGTCCATGCATCAGCTATTTCACATAGACTTCTAAACTAATCAGATTTTAGAGATTTTATATTGCACTTCATTCACCAATTCCCAGTGTACATCTGATCGTGCATCATGAATTTTACAGTTATCGCTCACCAAAACTTCTGCGGTGCCCTAATTTACAAACATCGATCTGTCACGTTGTCTGTCTTTTCTCTCACACCCACACTCATGCTCCACTAAAAGCTCAAAATGACACTAACTATAGAAGGGGCTGTTTCAATTATTTATGCTATATTTTTAATTCCTCCTCAATTCCCATCAATCCAGGGAGTTCTCAGCACCCACTGCCTCCGCAGGGATTGATCCGGTCGTGGTTTCCTGGCCCCATATGCAAATTTCTGACCTTCTTTTCAGAGCTGAGACTGCTAGCTTCTGCATAGATTAGTACTTCTCCTATTCACGAAACCCAGAAAAACAGGATGAAACGGCATACACAACCACTTGGGGTGTTGTAGATGAAAAGAAGATGTGTGTATGTGTGAGTAGATGGGTGTGCGTCTTTCTGTCTATTTGAAGGAATCCTGGGGAGAACTAAGTGCTTTGTTTATTCACATAAAGTATGTATGTATCTATCCTTTAATCAGGTGTGTCAAGCTAAACAGTGGACACACAAAAAAGCTGTCCTAAAGGTACAGTAAAGGAAAGCTGCCAACATAAACGAACATCACTATTACTAATGTTCATATTAGTGATTTGAAACAACTTTAGCTAAACTTGCACTTTTTGTACAACAGACATGAACAATAACTTAAACTGTGCAGCTTAAAGATGAATTCTATTATTTTTCTAAGTAATCAGACTTGGGATTTTTACCTGGCGGCGATAAAATGGGCAAAAACATCCCATAGAAGGACCAGAATATAAGGTGGGCTCTTTTCCACTAAGTAACCACCAAAAACATCCTAGCAAAAGCACAGCAACACTATAAACCACCCAGAACACCTCTGAGACCTCATAGCAACACCTTGGCAATCACCCATTACACCCTAGCATTAATGGCAGTGTGTTTTGCATGTGCAAACACCACTCAAAAAGAGTAAAAATGGAGCTTAATATGCATTCTGTCACTTTGTTTTCCCAAAACTAAGGTAAATATATTAGATTTCAGCCTCTAAATAACTTAAAGGTTCCTTAAACATAAAATACACAGAGATAACATAATTGCAAACAGGTTAAAATGCATCAATGCATTGATCTTAAACATTTAAACAGGAGAAAACACTCTGGAAGGACTCGCTGAGAAGGTTCCAGATTTGAGGGCAGTGTTTGACAATATGTGAATAAGAGGTTTGAGTAGGAGGCACAAATAGAGAGGCAGGTGAAAATAGTGTTTTTGAGAATAAAAGAAAACATGCCACTGCTAAGACACTGTTAACACATGGACAGTCTGATATCATTCTATGTGGGTCAACATGTCACTTTTTGGCCAGGACAAAACAAAAAACTGAGAGGGGCCCCTAAAGGCATGGATCTCACACAAGAGATGCTGTGTCTTTGTTGTCCATAATTCAGCACATTGTGTTGCGCTTTTTGCAGTTGATGCCACGCTGGGAAAAGGGGCGTTACAGAAGTACCTTTGAGAGTACTGCGTGTGTGCAGTTTCAGGTTGTGGTCCAAATGGGGTTTTCAACACCTAAACTAAAAATAATGGCATAATTGTCTGCAACAAGATATGGGCTCACAAATCAAAACTGTTTACATAAATTACCCCCACGAGTAAATACGAAAACAATTATCAAACAGTAATTGCAGACGTTGCTAATGATCACAGAAAATAAACAACAGTGTAAAATGCCTATTCATCTGCTGAACTCTGCACTTCAAACTGTTGCCATTATTGAGCCCTATTTCTAAAGCTGCTTCAGTTTAGCCACTTTAAAGTGGTTATTCCTCTGCAGAAATATAATTTGCAATGCCACCACACTCATAAGCCAGCTGCTCCAGGGATGAAAGTGTGTAGCCTATATGTCAAGAGCAATAATGCAACAATGGCAGAGAGCCTAAGTCAAGCCACAATGTCATCCATAAGCAAGTAGGGTTCATTCAATCGCAGCTGCAACTTTCAATTATTTGAAGACCTTTCACCACTAATTGTAGCTGCTTCATCATTTTTTCTCACTCTGTTGGCCTAAAACTGCAGGTGCTGCTGCACTGTAAATAAATATTCTTTGAGGGCTAGGCATAGATATACCTATAAATTTCACAAAACAACATCATTAAGATGTATATTATCACAATAACTCCGTAACTATGAAGACCTATTACACACATGCTTATTTTCCCGTAATAGCTGTTCACGTTAAAGTTAACGATGTAGCCTATTGTTGACGATATCTGTGAAAACAATCTCTCGTGAAAATTTGTGTGTTTGCGTATGGATCGCGTAACATTATGCGCTCTCGACGTTGTCATTAAGATCACACTATAGAAACCGCTTAAAATTAGAAATTTACTACAAACAAGCCTATGGCAAGACATTTGGTAGGGGGGGCACCTGGGGTGGCCAGCCAAATTTCAGGGGGGGCCGGTGCCACCCCTGGCCACCACGTAGACACGCCCCTGCATACTATACGCATCTTCTTCCTATAGCTACCATATCATTCTGCCATGATATCGACAGAAGCGCAAGAAACTTCACATAGGCTAACGGTTAATTCAGATGATCCTAGTTTAGATCCCCACATTATGTTCTCGTAACGCGAAGTCGTGGTATTTCCTGGGAAGGTTACAGTGAATATGGCTTGATTTCACGTTCGGATTTTTGCTGTTCTTTCTTTAAAATGGTTCTTTGTATTATTTAAATAAAGACCCCTTTGCTGTGTCTACGTGGTTCTTTATAGAAAAGGTTCGTGATGTTTATTTACATTATGGGTATTTACATCTACATTATGATTTGAAGGAACTTTTTTTTTAAAGTTAGGTGACATCAAGCTCGAAAAGGCTGTGTGGTTGTAATCGGAACCTTTATTTATGTATTTATTTATTGTGAAAGTTGGTTACTTTTTATTATTAGCCTACATGTGAACTACATTACAGCCCAGGTTGTACTGGAAAAGTTGTCCAGAAATGATCTAAAAAGATATGTCTCAGCAAACACTAACAACGCTCAAATAAAGTGTTTCCCATTTATTTGTGTGGCTGCGCCTTATTAAATATAAATCTGCTCTTTTTCTCCACTAAATAAAACCAGAAGCTCTTCTTTTCTCCGCATGGTTTGCCTGGACAGCAGAAACACGTCGCCTCGCCAGGAGAGAAATCTGTTTGCCATTTGCGGATAGCCTCACTAGATGGGAATTTAGACACATATATACCGTTATGAAAGTTAAAGAGGAAAAACAGACAAACTTACTTTCTTTTGCGCTGACTTTCAGAACGAAGCAAAAAAGAAATGCAATCCCATGGTGAGATATCCAGAAATCCATCTTTCCAAACATGCGCTGCCTTGAAGAAGTGACCTGTGTTCAACTAGTGATCTTCTTCAAAGAACAAACGGCGTTAACACAGACTGAGAAAAGAAAAGAAAATAAGCCTTTTTGTTTTTGTAGTGCTTAGAATTTCATATTCAAAGGCAGTTCTGTTGAGCCAATTGCGCACAGCAAATGCAAACTGTGCATGACATGATCATGTAGGCTATTCATAAAGTCATGCTTTGTCATTAAACAGCCTGTTTTTCCTCAAATAAGACTAAATTAGAGGTCTTCAACTTTATTCCGTTATAACGCCGTCACGGATTTGCGTGCGTTATTGCGCTCCATTGCCTGTTCGGTCTCCCGATGGTTTGATAGCTTATGAGTTTCCACAGGGATCTCTCCCTTAATCGTCCGCTTAAAACACGCTGCCCTCCGAGTTTAAATGTTCTGCTATCTTCTTGCTCTAGTAAGTCATTCAGTCATACTCGGGAGGCACCAAGTTTTGTCCAAACTGCCGGACAGGAGTGGAATTGGTGTTGCGCACAGAAGCGTGTTGAAGCGCACTGCTGTGCTCGCGCTGAGCTGTGGCAGCGCGTGTGGATGTGCCGGAGAGCGCGAGTGTATGTGCGTGAGTGAGTGAGTCAGTATGTGTGTAATAGCATTTCTGAGCGGCGCAGCTATCGCATTACATACACTGAGCTTTCTTGGCCCGCCTCCCCTCAGTCACTGATTAGAGAACATCTCTCTCTCTCTCTCTCTCTCTCTCTCTCTCTCTCTCTCTCTCTCTCACAAACACACACACACACTTTTTTA
>NW_015555974.1:648842-651352 GCF_001515605.1 Sinocyclocheilus anshuiensis | reverse complement strand
TCTCTCTCTTTAACCGCTGAGAAGTCCGGTTCATTTGAGCGAATCGGCTCGTTCAATGAACGGATCCATAGAATCATGGTCATCGCTCAAAAGTTATCACAGAGGTTCCCTCGCGGCGTGTAACTATTGTTTTTGTTGTGTACAGTGGTTCAATAAACACGAGCAATTCAAGCAATTTATTAAAAGATAATTTTGAACAAAATGATTCGTTTGTGAATCAGATATTTCTTTCGCGTTCTAACGCTAAGTGTCAGATTCATATGCGAATAGGTTCGTTTCATTGTACTGTTTCATTCATAGAATCGGTCATTGCTCAAAGGTTACCACAGAAATTCCAGTAGGCCTACGACATTT
Source organism: Sinocyclocheilus anshuiensis (assembly GCF_001515605.1). NCBI lineage: Eukaryota > Metazoa > Chordata > Actinopteri > Cypriniformes > Cyprinidae > Sinocyclocheilus > Sinocyclocheilus anshuiensis. Next base: position 650,998 of record NW_015555974.1, on the reverse strand, counting down.
TATGCAGCAGCAGCATGTTGTTATTATAGGCTAGTTGTTGTTGTTGCTGCTGGAGCTAAATAAATACAAACAGTTCAAGCGATTCACTGAAAGATTCGTTTAAAAAGACCCGTTGGTGAATCATCCCGGTTTTGGTTTGCGTTCTAAGTTGTGAGAGTCGGTTCATTTCCGTGAAAAGGTCAATAGAATCGATCAGCGCTGAAAAGTTAGAAGTGCATGCATGTTAGAAGAACTGCTTTTCTGCTCATTATACAAAAAAAAAACATCTGGTGAATGGAGCAACTGATCAATCAAAAGTAGCCTATTATAGCCATGTAATAACTTTTATCACTATTCAAACGAGATAAACGTTTCCAAACGAGATAAATTGTGTCAATGTTCTTTCAAGTCGTGTGATATTCGAATGCATAACCGTTACCAAACAATGATTCATTTGTGAATCAAACATCAGCTCTCTCTCTCTCACACACACACACACACTCAAAGCTACAGTGCATGTTATTTTTGGATTTTGACTGGCCTTCCTCTCTAGCAATAATACACAGCCTGAAATGCAATTAACTTTCAAGATATCACATGACATGATGAAACCATGATAAATTGTACAAATTCAAGTTCACCTTTCTAGGAAGGTGGCTTGCACGCAATACAAATGTGAAGTTCACAGTCTTGCCCACGTAATGGTCATCGTGATATGAGGAAATGTGTGCAATGCACAATTACATGAGACAACGTGGCAATGTTTATTTCATGTAGGCTACTGCCATAGCTCAGAAATCTCAAGTAATTGCGTGATTAGACCTGCAGGGGGGCAGACCTGACCACAGGACCTGAACAACATGGGTCGTCAAGGGCAGAGCATGAGCATGAGCATAGCCAGAGCTGTCGACCTTCACAGCAGTTGGACTAGATTAATGTCTAGAGCATAGCCATTCCTTCCTGATGAACTAACTTTTCACAGTTTCTTATTTCAAAAAAATCTCATCTGTTTAGACAAGGATACACTGAGAATTTTGTTTTTCTTAGACATTAATCGCACACAATGCCTATGTTCATAAGAGCATACTAACACAATATTCTTATTATTTTTGCAGTATATACACATTACTAGTCAAAAGTTTGGAATTATTAAGGCTTTTTAATGTTTTTGAATCTCTTATGATCACCATTCATTTGTACTGTATCCCAAAATACAGCAAAAACAGTTATATTGTGAAATATTATTACAACTTGCAAATTGCTGAATAAAAGTACAATTTCTTTTTTTTTATTATTATTAATCTCTTACCTCAAACTTAATTTGAATGGTGTAGAATGCAATTTGACTTCCCTTTTCCAGTGTGACAACTGAACTGAAATTAATTACAGCAGTAATATTTTTTTTACTGATAAAAAGATTATTTAATAATTGAAAAATAATTTAGATGATAACTAGATGGCATTCACATGCAGCATGACAGGATCATGTGACAACAGTGTAGCATAAAATTTCAAAGGTAAATCGTTGAATAATGCCTTCTTTATAAAAAAAAAAAAAAAAAAAAAAAAAAACATTCAGTGAAGTATTTAGTACCATATAGTTTCACACTAAAGCCACAACATTCATGTCTTTTGTGCAGACCACACAGTTTAAGGATTTAAGGTGTGTTTCTCAGCCCATTGGCACAGGCTAAATGAGAACTGTAATCGAAGGCTGAAATGTCATGTTTCTGGACCGGCAGCCCCAGAACAGAACCACCCCACCCAAGCCAAGCTGCTCTACAATCAAAAGATCTAACTACAGACACAGAGGTTTTTTAATGACACAGCAGAGCTATGCCATGCCGAAAATACTTCACCAAGAATTGCTTTTGGGAAGGCCTTCACAACAGGAATTTTCAGTAGTCAAGTGGAAGGACATTTTCATGCAACACAGCAGTGTGTTTGACATTCAGTTTTAGTTCTGATGACTAAAAGAGGCCAATTTATTGGCTTTGTTTTGCTGGACTTTGTTAGTTATTATGCATTTATGCAAATTTTAGTTAACTTTAAGCAGACAAGGTCTGGGTACACTTCCTGCCACAGTTTAAAAATCTAAAATAATGATAAAAAAATGCTAATGATCATCTCAGATATTCCCGCCATACATGGTGAAGAGCCAGTCCATCATATACCAT
>NW_015555974.1:632478-640127 GCF_001515605.1 Sinocyclocheilus anshuiensis | reverse complement strand
GATGCTGATATTTCATTTTCCAGCAGGATTTGGCACCTGCCCACACTGCCAAAAGCACCAAAATTTGGTTAAATGACCATGGTGTTGGTGTGCTTGACTGGCCAGCAAACTCACCAGACCTGAACCCCATAGAGAATCTATGGGGTATTGTCAAGAGGAAAATGAGAAACAAGAGACCAAAAAATGCAGATGAGCTGAAGGCCACTGTCAAAGAAACCTGGGCTTCCATACCACCTCAGCAGTGCCACAAACTGATCACCTCCATGCCACGCCGAATTGAGGCAGTAATTAAAGCAAAAGGAGCCCCTACCAAGTATTGAGTACATGTACAGTAAATGAACATACTTTCCAGAAGGCCAACAATTCACTAAAAATGTTTTTTTTATTGGTCTTATGAAGTATTCTAATTTGTTGAGATAGTGAATTGGTGGGTTTTTGTTAAATGTGAGCCAAAATCATCACAATTAAAAGAACCAAAGACTTAAACTACTTCAGTCTGTGTGCATTGGATTTATTTAATACACGAGTTTCACAATTTGAGTTGAATTACTGAAATAAATTAACTTTTCCATGACATTCTAATTGATTGAGATGCACCTGTATATGCAAGTCTTAAAGGTATATTAGCAAAAATGACATTTAGAGGGTGGAAATGGTCAAAATAAGTGCATAAATGCTATATTATGGCTGTTTATGGTGCAAGAAACGTTTCTGATTATAATGCATGGTGTCATTCTTGTGTGTTGTGATCTCAGTTTTAATGTACAGCTTTACCTTCACATCTATATAATGTTGCCTGCAAAAATCATATCCATCATCCTATCTTCATGGAAAATATTCCTTGTGAAGCTGATTTTCTGCATTTTGTCTGTCTGTGTAGTATATGTGCACATGTGTGACCTAAACAAAAAAAAAAAGAGACATTTACACAAGAGATTTACATTTTATCTTCTGAGAAAATTTCAATGATATAACAATAAATTAACTTTAGTTTGTGACATGACAATAAATAAAGTCAGTAAATGCATCTTAAAGCATTTCAGTTGACAGAATAAATTTAACATTGGTTGTGATAGCACATAAAATAATTTAAAAGTAACATTTAAATACAAACACAGTCATACATGGCAGACTTTTATTTAAGGAACATGATGTGAACAATGGAGGACTGGATGCATGTTGTTTAATCTGCAAGATAACCTTATAGCACACCTAATAATGCATTAGCAAGTTAACTAGATTTTATTGAATTTCTTTACTTTATCCGTAAATATATATTATTAAGTTCTTATAGCGTGGAATCAGTTCATTAGGACGCATAAACAAGAGCATTTATTCATGCTTGAATTGACTTCAAATGTAGCATTTGCTTGACATTTTCAAGCCAAGCTTGAAGTAACCTATTCAGTGAAAGTGCTTTCTGCTATATTTTCTTCACCACAAAATCATTTTTCAAGTGTGTGTGAGGAACAGAGAACTATGTGTACAATCGGCCATCAGGTCTGTCTCACTCAACACCCCTCTCTTCACAGGAGCAATGGCAGGGCTTCAAAGACCATGAGGTCACATCCTGTTTCACTCCATAAGCTTCTGTCGCCTATGTTTGTTTAATCCACGAAAAATACGTCTTTGTTTTAAATGAAGTTTGAGACTTGCGTTTTTCTTACTATACTACACTAAGGGGCCATTCACAAAAGAAAATTTTCTAATGTCATCACGTCCTCATTGAATTCATAATAAAAACAAAAAATTGCAAAAGTCTAAAGATGTCGATCTAACTCATAAAAACTGCTAGAAAATAGCCAAGACAGAATGTTATGTTTTATCAGTTTTCATGCAGGAAGAGGAAATGGGAGCAGTTCATTCATGAACCTACCTTTTGGCACGCCCTAATCTTTCGCTACTCCCACTGCTCCAGCCTGCAGTTATCCCTACTTGGGTTGTTTTGAAGCTCTGCTCACTTTATTTAGAAATGGTAAAATGGTGCTGCCGTTGTCATTAAGTCTCGCAGTCTGGTTGCAACCAAGCCATTAGAATATGCCTGCTCTAAAGCAGGGGTGTCAAACTGGAGGCCCGCAGCCCTGCAGAGTTTAGATTCAACCCTAATTAAACATTCCTGATCCAACTAATCAAGTCGTTCAGGCTTATTTGAAAACTACATGGTTTGTGTGTTGAAGCAGGGTTGGAACAAAACTCTGCAGGGCTCCGGCCCTCCAGGAATTGAGCTTGACACCATGCTCTAGAGGAAACACATGAAGATCTTTATATGAAGAGAAGAATGCATACGAGAAAAGCATTTGCTCTCCATTTAATCTCTTTGCTTTTGATGGAAAACAATTGAGACATTCAAGAGATTTCACTTCTGATTCAAATGATTTCTACTGGATGATACTCAAGATAATATTCTGCATCTGTATCTTAACAAAAGAGTTCACTGAGAAACACAACCTTGATTTCTGCTAAACAGGCTCACTAGACGGCAGCATTAAATCCTATTTTATACTTTTATTCTGCATTTTAGCGGTCAAGAGCAAGGTTTTTCAGCATACAATGCTACATAAAACCAAAAGTGGTATTTGTGGCTTTGACAACAAATGTGACATTTCAGCTTCACAGATTTCAACGGAGTGTTTCATTGAGCGTTACCAAACAACAGTGCGCTGAAAATGTTAATCAATCAATAAAGAATGGAAATGTAAGAAAACATTAGAAAGTACTATACGTTTGCTTTTCATTCAAATAGCACAAACTGAGAATGAACTGAGAATGCGATGCGTGACTGGGTCACTTTCACAGGGATAATTGAAAAGTGATGAGGAACAGATGTGTGCTAAAGCCCTGGTTGGCGGTGGTGCTGTCACATTAAGAATACAAATGAAAGAGTCAATATTGGAGATTAGCAGCAAAAAAACACAAATCACCACTCTTTCTCTGCTGGACTACAGTTTTAAACGTCATTTCTATAAGGATTCAGATCTTGGAAAAACCTGTCTCAACAAACTTATACACACAATGCCCCAAAGACAATACAGAACACACAAGCACATTAACGAAACCAGATAACTTTTTAAACTTTTTTATTTGATTTATTTGCATTATTTGAGCTTAAGAAGGACAAGGTTTCGGACATAACAAATCATTTTTGATTAGTTGATCAATTTTGATTATGTGAAATTCCCCTAAGCACCAGACTTAAGTTAAACCCGAAAATGATCCTCAGGTGACTTTTCTGACTGCTATTCGTGATAGCTCTTACCACACTGGGGAACCAGGCCTTAGACAATTCAGTTAAGAATTACAGCAGGATGTCTCGCCCCCTATAACACTATCACTTGGGATTAAGATCTCTAGTGTTCCACCACACCTGCTGCGCAGCAGAAACAGACAGACTCCAGACAATGCCTTTGAAAATGCTTTAATCATGGCTGGGAGAACCTCATTCCAATCACAGAGAATCCTCCCAACAAAAAGAATACAACAGTTTCTTTAGCATAGGTGCATGGCAAAGATTACATGATTCATTACATCATTTTTCTCTAATATAACTGGTTCTTCTTATGTGCAATTTAGCAAACTTCTCCTCTGTTACTGCCAAAACAAAATGTTTATTTATCTACAGGGATGGATTTAGTGATTTGGGGGTTCCAGGCAAAATATATGAATGGGGCCCTATGTATTTGGACACATTTACAAATTTAGCCTCGAGGTTCTTTTTTTGTTGTGATGCTTGCTGCTGCATAATGGTGCCCCACAGTTGTGTCCAATGTTTCTACATTTTTCATGTGCATGTTATAATGGCTCTCTTTCATGTTGTAGACCACGAAATAGCAATTGATTTACAGGTTTCACAAAAACAAAAAAAATTATAAAATGATAAACCTCACAATTGAGCCTTTAAACCATTTTTTAAGAAAAGAGTTGGAAATATAAATTATGATATTAATTTAAAACGGTTAACAGGGTGGATTTTCGCATTGGTCTGAACAAAAACTGCAGACGGGATTATTGAAAATGTACATTGATTCTCTGCCAGCAGGAGGCGCTTTTGGAACATCAGAAATACAGCAGTTTCCCCGGTAACCAAAAACAAAGCAGTGCTGCTCATTAACGCTACGTTATCAGATAAAATGAAAATTCCATCAAAACTTTTCTGAAGACAGTCGGTTGGTTCCCTTCAGAGATTCATTCATGTAAAAACTTGAATTAGTGAGAATGAGAAAAATGTGAAAAAATATAGCCTATATTGAGGAGGGAAGTCCACTGATGACTGTGATGATTTACCAGTGTAAGCCTGTGTGCCAAAGGCTGTCTAATTCTAAACTTTAAAATACACTTATTTTAGTTATTTTAAGTACAAAATTAAATGAAAATGAAAAAAAAATGATGAAAAGGAAATTATAAATTTACACAACTAAGGATTATATAAACCAAACAAGTAACTAAGTATGCGTCCTGTACTTGGGTTCTTATGAATAAGTAGCAGCATTTAAAACAATAAACATATAATACGCACTGTTGCTCAATATTTAATTACAGCTTCAGATTAATTTGCTACAAGCAGGATACACGAGAAGCGTGTTCAACTCGGACACGCAGACGGTTGTTGTGGTGATAAACACTGTAAACAGCAACCGTTCGCGTGTCCGCGCTTAATGCGCATCTCATAGATGAAAAGAATTTTAGGGGGCCCTTGGCTTTTGGGGGCCCAAGGCGATTGCCTACCTTTGCCTAATGGGTAAGTCCGCCTCTGTTTATTTATTTATTTTTGATTAATTCAGCTTGTTACTCAAGTCATGGGTTGTTATGGTTATTTTTAACCATAGTCGTCTTGTCCATATACATCTGTTATTTCATCACTAAAGTCTTGGTTTTATTTTGTTCAAAAAAGCATACAAATGGTAGGCCTGCAAAGATAAGACAGCTAAATATTTAATTAGTTCTCTCTCTCAGAATTCATAGCAATGAAAAATGTATTCAATATGCCGTATATTACAAATGATTAGAAATGAGAAATCATTAGAAATTATAAAGCTGAAATAAAATTTTATGTAAATATCAGATGAAAATTTTTAATCTAAAAGACTTTAAGTAGCATAAGTTTAAGTAGAAACAATTATATTACAAAAAGTAAAACTGAATCAAAATAAACAGAAATAAAAAAAATCTAATACTACAACAACAATTAACGAAAGCACATAACACAATTTAAATGAATTTAAATGAAAACCAAATTTAAAACGTAAAGGTCCATTGAAATAATTAATAAAGACTATAACAGTATATAAATAATACTAAAATATTGCTGCCGTTTCTATACCTAATCATCTTCATGCTGATAGTCAAAAGTCAAGCAATGCAATAGTTTAGATAAACGCTCATTTGTGAACATGCTCACCCCTATAAATTCCTTTCTAAGGTCCTTTTTGTACACAAAGAGATAAGACTATGACGTCTAACCGTCCATGACACACACAAGCACGAAGAAGCATAAAATATGCCCCTGTGCTGCCATAAATAACAGCATGGTTTATTATTCATGAGAACTCCTCTAAGATAGTTTACGAACAGTGCACAATAATTTGTCTTCCACAAGTGGCGAGACACAGCAGAGCGTCGACTGAAGCCTGTCTTTCCTCTAAAAATATGCACAGTTCATTTCAGAGTGTCTCAGCCCACCCACTGCTCTTCCATCACACTGTAATTTATGCATGTATCCTTTAATCTACCTATCCTGGAGACCCACCCTTACAGTGCACCACACACACTCGCTCGATGGAGTTTATATCACACCTTATTTTTCTGTAATGGGAAAACATTACAATAAACACAAATGCCGTCAAATTAGCAATAACATCTTCATGATCAGACATTTAGACTCACATGCAGCTGGACAATTTAAAACATCGGCACCACAGAGACGAGGAAAATATGTTTGCATTATTTCAATTTAAGTCACATTTACTTACAGCGCCCTACAAAAGCAAAGTGCAGTAACTATGCAAACACTGAAACTGAGAAAAATGCCTTTCAGGTTTTTACACCAGCCAGTCAAACATGTTGTGGGTTGATTAGTGGTAATGCATTCATGTAATGCCTTCTTAGGGAAAAAAAAATTATGGATAAAAGCCATGACCACTGATGTGACCTTTGACCACCAAAATGCAGATGCACTTAAGATGACCTTAAACAACTAAAACACTATCGCAAAAGCAAGGTGCAGTATCTACTAACTAAATGTGTTCTTCCAACTTTCTACTTGTGTTTCTTACTACATGTTGATTGTTTTTAATAACTTTAATAGTTTTATTGTTGTTTGCATGTTGTGAATGTTAAAATTGCTCACTAGTAAGCCTCAAGATTACGAGTCATCTTATCACAATGCTCCTTTCACCACAAAGAGTGTTTTGCTCATTTTATTTAAAAAGTAATTCATTACAGACCAAGGTTGCTTTAAAAACTCACACAATTTAATTAAATGTTGTGTGTGTGTGTGTGTGTGTTTGTCCCAAAGGCAGTTTTTAAATTCCTCCTTGGCCAGATTCTCCCGTAACTAATTGTAGATTCAATGGGCAGAGTTATGTCAGTTTCTGCAGGACGCAAATTGCACAAAAATCAGATGTATCCATCTTTTTATTGGGTTGCCAATTTAAGGCTGACTTATTCTATTTCAATTCTATCTCAATCATGTGATCTAACGTGATTTGCAAATTGCGAATAGCAAACACAGGCGGATTGACAGCAGTTTCAAAACTGCTTCTGTTACAATAAGTTGAAGTAATACAAACTACTTCCATGAAACTTAACCCTTTAGGCGCCAGGGATTTTTGGGAAAAATGCTGGATTTTGACATCAAGATTTCAAAAGCTTGTGGCTTGAAAGGGGTTAAAGATAGAGATCTACTGTAAATTAAAAAAATGTTGGGCATGACCGAAAGTTTATGTGGGGTGTAAATATACTGGTCTAGTTTGCATATTATGACGTCATCAGAGGCGGCCATCTTGAATTTCATAATATAGTAGATATTGAATTGATGTTTGCATTATTACTTATTAATGCAACTTATTAATGTTAACTTATTTGCATGTTTTTATCTTTTTATCCTCATTCCAAATGATCAGAAAAGAGGAAACCAACAATAAAACGGGAGAAAGTGCTAACTTATTACTATATTACTATACTATATAGTAGTAAAACCAACCTGGTCTCATGGCAAAAACGTACCCGAGGGCTTCATATCAATGGGTTTTCATCAACATTAGGTTTGTTCGGTAGCTCACGGAGTACGGAGACGTACTTGAGAGGCGAAGAGCTCAGGTTCGAATCCCGTGTAACTACGGTTCGACAAAACGGTTTAAATCTGCATATAAGTAAGCTCAAATGACACGGTTGCATCAACAAATGCGTTTTTATATCAGTTTTGCATTTGATAACACTATCGGGTAGGTTTAGGGTTGGGTTTGGTGTAGGGCATATTTCCAACACGATAGATCATTAACTTTTAGCGACACACCCTGGATATTTGAATTATGAACCGCCGCAATACGTACCTGAAGCAACGTAATAAAAACACAGCAATGCATGCCTATTATATCAACGTAAAAAAAAACGTGACAGGGTCACGTATTGAACCCGTGTTTTAGCGCCACTCA
>NW_015555974.1:619509-631732 GCF_001515605.1 Sinocyclocheilus anshuiensis | reverse complement strand
TTTTTATCCTCATTCCAAATGATCAGAAAAGAGGAAACCAACAATAAAACAGGAGAAAGTACTAAATTACCAACAGGCTCATCAAAGCGTTTGATCCAGTCCTGATTCACTTCTTTATTTCTCAAATAAACCCAGCCACCATTGTCATCGCTATTTCCAGCCCTATTTAGATCCAGATCCCCCCTGCTGCCTCTACCACGTCTCCCGGCTCTCCCACACACAGCACGGCCACGTGTACCGCGGCCACTCCCACCACTTTGGGGCAGCTAGTGCTACTTCCAACCCTATTTCTCCTACCCCTGCTGCCTCTACCTCTAGCAACAGCTCACCTATGGACACTACGACCACGTTCACCCCTGCCACCCCCATCCCCGTTGGGCAAAGGGTCGAAATGATCACTTGTTTGTGCTTCGTGAACACTCTTGCCTTGCACGGCGGCACCATTGCGCTGCAAAGATGTACCGGGAGAAGCGCGATTATTAGATGACCGATCGTCATTTCCAAAAGGCAAATATTCCCCTTCAGAGTCAGAATCACATTACATTTGCAACACATCCTCATGGTACAACTTTCTATTAGCCATTTGGCAATTTTCTCTCACAAATCTCACAATTTACTCGCACGCTATGAACTGAACTGCTTCCGCATCAACGACACGATAGCTCACTTGCTCTGCTATTTCCTCGAACACTTTGAATAGGAACGTGATGTAATTTTGGTCTAGAATCGAAGTACTACATGTCTGCCATCTAGTGGTAGGGAATACAAATGAGATATTACACCATATTACTACAGTCTAGGAACTACAGTCTATTTTATTAAGTATGATGTCTTGTCGCAATTTTGCGACTTTGGCGCTTAGAGGGTTAAGATAGCACAGGCTGATAGTTTCTAACGCAATCTGATAATCACATTATTCACATGGCACATCTGATTGGTATCTTTTCAACTCAGCAGCCAATGAGCTTGCTACTCGCCATTCAGATATTTGGCTAGTGCTTGCTGTAGCAGTTGCAAAGCTCTTCAGAAGGCCTTCACCTTCCCCAGCTCCACCTGTATAGGTCTGCTGTGGGATACTTCCATGTATAATGGGATTATTTCATGTTATATGTGCAGCAGCAGTATTTTTTACATGCTCACAGCAGCATGCCTGTGGCTGTATTGGCAGTTGCAAATCTCGGTACTTGTTTAGCCACAGCAGCAAACACACTAACATTGCCATGTTTATTACCATGCTAAACTCTCGTCATGACAGAACTAAAATGACTAAAACTAAAATAAAAATAAATTAAATAGACATTTATAAATTATAGTAAAATGACTAAAGCACACAGCAAATTACTATAACTTAAACTAAAATTAAAATGAAAAGTGTATAAAATAAAAGCTAATTCAAATATTAATAAGTACTCATATAAATATAAATAACACTAAAATAACACAGTTTGGCCTGTGGCACGTCTGCGACATCGCCTATACTGTAAAAAGTGATTTTTTTTAAGCTGTAAATAAAACAAAGCTTATAGGAATGTTTTACAAGACAGCACTATTGCAGTTTTTCTACTTCAAAATTTCATATTTTTGATGTGTTTCTTGTCTTTTCTTTGTAATTTGTTTGTGAAATTTACTAGCAATTTTTAAGTTTTTTTTTTTCAGTGTATGAGATTTCATTTTAGCAAGTTAGCATTTTAGCAGCTAATGCTGACAGTGAGACAGCTTAGGGTTTGGAAGAGAGCCTAGTATAGTAGCTATCACACGGGCCTTTGTGCTTGTATATAAGCACTCTGACCATTTAAGGAAAGAGTACCAAGACAATAATTAAAGTAGACAGTTTACCTTAAGAGGATGATAAAAGATTAATTAGTAGATTAATTTAGTAATGGCTGTTGACTGCCAGTGGCCAGAGAAAGTGCCAAAGATGACATTATACTTAATTTCTCAATTATACTTACTTTGTTTGAGAGCAAAAAAAGATCTGCAGACTAGTTGTAAAAAAAAAAAAAAAGCCACATAGTGCCATGGTTTTATAATGTTTACTATGGTTGCAATTAACACTGCTTTTTGTTGTGTTGTAAATGTCACACAGATACAAACACGCTAAGAACACACACATATGAGCAGCTGGACAGGCACAGACAGACATACTTCTAGCCTGAAGGCAGACCAGAGACCTCTCAGCCAATCACAGCACCCCGTGACCCACCTTTCCTCAGGCTATTGGCTGGAGATGTGATGATGGACGTGCTTTTTGCTGATGACATGACAGCATTCTCATCAGACGCCAGCTGATTATATAAGATGTGAAGGTAAAGCTGTGCTCACACTGAGGTTTGAGGGCAGAAAACAAACACCATGAGTGACCACATATGAAGGGCATTCTAATCAAAACAATACGCTTCTCAGATGCGTCATGGGACATAGCTAACAGCGTAAATACACTGTTGCTTTAACACATTACATGTAATGTAATATGCTTAATATTGTAAAATACTCATTATCAGTTATTTCAGGAATAGGCTTTGCCTAAATATTTTTAATATGTTGACTTTTTTTATTACATTTTTAGAAATGTATCCAATATTTGAAAATACAGTTTTATATAATTTGTTTTATTATTATGCATATTATTGTCAACTAAAATTAAAACTATATACAATTTCAGGAAAAGTAAAATGGATGATGAATAATTAAATAAATAAATAACTACATTTTAAGAAGTCAAAAAAAGAACATTTTAAAAGTCTGATCAATCTAATGTATCTTTGCTAAATGAAAGTATTGATTTCTTTAAAAAATTCTTACTGAGCACACGTTTGAATGGTTAATTTGGAATAACAGCAAAGAACAATCCAATTTACTACTCCATGCCACCTTCTGAAAGCCCAAATTTAACCAGAAAAGTTCTGGAGCTGCTCTTTAGCCAGAACATTCAGCCATTCCTCAGCTACTTTGACCACCAAACAATGTGGTCCTCTTGAAACACTCATCGAGGTCTCCTTCAGCTCTCCATCCATCTCTGTCACAGGAAGCTGCCATTCCCGTCAGACAGAGCCGTTTACCAAGCCATCTAAACACTGATTAACACACTCTCATTGGCTGCTGTTATCAGTGAAGAGTTCCTCAAGGAGGTGTTAACAATGGGTGTTAAGAGACAATTCACGGCTAATTGTTAGCAAACCAAGACTGAAGAAAACACACATAGATAACAAATACAGATAGACAACAGTGTTCAAATGAAATAAATTACAAATAAGAAATCATTAGAAATAAGAATAAGGTTTTTAAGTCACTTAGAATAAGTCTGTGTTAAATATGTATCTATTTATTGTCACAGTCTTCAGCGGGTGTGCCCAGGAGGGCCACCAGATGACTGTGTTCTGTGAGCACATGGCTTGTGTTGTGTTTGTCTGTTGCCATGTGCTCTCTCCTGTCTATTGTCTTGCCCCTCCCATCTTGTTACCTCGTTATAGTTTAAGTTGCTCCACCTGTGTCTCCCTCGTTAGCCTCCTCGTTTGGTTTCCCATTTATTCTCCTGGTGTCTGTAATCCTGTGCTGATCCGTCATTTCTCATTGTGTGTGTTTCGTGTCTGCATGTGGTGCAGCTTTAGGCCTGCCTGTCTGTTTTTCCCCCTCGGGGTGGTTTGAGTTTGTTTTTGTTTCATTTTTATTATTAAAATAAATAACCATTTCTCCTGCAATTGAGTCCTCGCTTCATCTCCCCGCACGCACCGTGACAGAACGAATCAGCCAACATGGGGACTCAGCGGAGAATGGGCTCACACCGACTACCGGTCTCTACTCTCTCCAGCCCCATCTACCAGCGCATGCTCCAGCTGGAGACCCTGAGCTCCCTCCGTCAACGAGGTACCGAGCTGAGGGAGTTTGCCTTGGAGTTCAGGAATGCGGCAGAGGGGCTGGGCTACAATGACTCCGCGCTGAAGGACTTATTAAATTATGCCCTGGATGAGCCCATTAGCCCCTGGAGCATGCTAGGATGCAATCATGTATCTTTTGAGGGGTTTGTGGAGTTCCTGGCACGTTCCCCAGCTAATGGGGCTGCAGCGCCCCCCGTGATGGCCGACAAGGCTGCAGCGCCCCCGAAGGTGGCCGACGAAGCTGCCGCGCCCCCAGTGGTGGCCGAAGAGGTTGCAGCGCCCCCAGAGGCGGCCGACACGGTTGCAGCGCCCCCAGAGGCGGCCAATGAAGCTGCAGCGCTCCCGGTGGTGGCTGAAGAGGTTGCAGCGCCCCCGGAGGCGGCAGATGAAGCTGCAGTGCCACACTCTCGGAAACGGAGGAGGGGGAAGAGGAAGAATGGGTCCGCCTCGCCACCCCTAGAGGTGGCCGAAGAGGCTGCAGCGCCCCCGAAGGTGGCTGACAAAGCTGCAGCGCCCCCAGAGGCGGCTGATGAAACTGCAGCGCTCCCGGTGGTGGCCGAAGAGGTTGCAGCGCCCCCAGAGGCGGCCGATGAAGCTGCAGCGCCCCCAGTGGTGGCCGAAGAGGTTGCAGCGCCCCCAGAGGCGGCCGATGGAGCTGCAGCGCTCCCGGTGGTGGCCAAAGAGGTTGCAGTGCCCCCGGAGGCGGCAGTCGAAGCTGCAGTGCCACCCTCTCGGAAACGGAGGAGGAGGAGGAAGGCTACTTCCGTCCTTCAAGGCCGGGAGGCCTCCCTAGAGCCTGGTGCCCTGCCGGCGCCGCCCAAGTTCCTTGCCCTGCCGGCTCCGCCCAAGCTTCACGTCCTGTCGGCTCCGCCAAGCTTCACGCCCTGCCGGCTCCGCTCAAGCTTCACACCCTGTTGGCTCCGCCCAAGCTTCACGCCCTGCCGGCTCCGCTCAAACTCAAGCTTCACGCCCTGCCGGCTCCGCCCAAGCTCAAGCTTCACGCCCTGCCGGCTCCGCCCAAGCTCGAGCTTCACGCCCTGTCGGCTCCGCCCAAGCTCGAGCTTCACGCCCTGTCGGCTCCGCCCAAGCTCAAGCTTGCTGTTGTTTCATTTTTATTATTAAAATAAATAACCATTTCTCCTGCAATTGAGTCCTCGCTTCATCTCCCCGCACACACCGTGACATTTATTTTTTACTTCCTAATGTGCCTTGAAAAGCAGCCTCTGAAGATCCATTGTAAAAAAGTTTGTTAGTTATGTTTACTATTGTTCATATTTAGAGCTAGAGATTCAAACAAACCTCTAAAACTAAGAAGCTGTTAAACTTTGGTGCATAATTTGTCCTACACCATTTTGTGCTACAGACATGCATGACCCCCAAATTATGTGTTATGTTAAGGAAAGGTGTGCTATTGCATTACCACAGCGCAAAAAAAAAAAAAAAAAGCCTTAGTAGCCACCTACCTACGTCTTACCAATCCTAACAACCACCCAGAACATCTTAGAAATCACAAAGCAATTCCCTAGCAACTACATAGCAACGCTTTAAAAAAGTAGAATGCCTTATAGTAACCATAGTTATATATCTATGATAGTAAACAAGGAGAACGCCTTAGTAACCACCTAGCAACATCCTAACAACAACATCCTATAAACAAAAAAGCAATTACTGAGCAACCACAACGCAACACTTTAAAGGCCAATTCACACTGCACCGACAAATGCCAACAGACACTTTGGCCGCTGGATTTAGAATTTTATGAAAAATAACTGTCATGTTCACACTGCCCCAACAGACACCAACAGACTTCAAGTCAGGGAGAGTTAACTAGGGGGAAAATGGATGATCTTGTAACAACAATCAAAATGATACTGTTATTAATAGCTTTGGTAATATTGTAAGGCAGTTTTATTATAATAATAATATATTGTCAAATAAATTTCCGTTGTGAAATTTCCCAAGCGCTGTAGCGATTGATCTGATCGCATTCCCCCTACGTGGCCAGGTCAGATTACATCAGAGTTTGTTGTCGTTTGTTGTAAAATCATATCACACTGCTGAGACATTCCACAACCCAACAAACACCGATTAAACATGTTCAGTCGGGTTAAAACCAACTCCGACCAATGCCAACAAACGCCAACAGGGGTAACACACTGATCCAACAACCTCCGACAGACTAGTCTGTTGGCGTTTGTCAGCGTTTGTCAGTGCGGTGTGAATTGGCCTTAAGAAAACATTTAGAATGCCTTAGTAACCACCTAGCAACATTCTAACAGCCATTCAAAACACCCTAGCAACCACCTAGAACATATATACCAGGGCCAGTTGCCTAAACTGCTTAGACTAGTCTTAAAGTCATCTATTTTTTTTTTCTTCAAGACTGATCATAACTTTTTAAAGTTACAAAAAGGTAGATTGGTCTAATTTGAATCCAAAAAGACTGATTACCACTTGGTTAACTATTATTTGGCCAGTCTAGTTCTCAAGACTCTGTTTTAACATGGTGGCTGTGTTTATGTAACTGGCTCCAGAATGTGATAGGCGGTTGCCAGTGCATTGTTTTGTGGTTTCTGAGGTGGTGAGGTTTGGAAGGATGATGAATCATAAGTCTAGTTTGCAACACAATCAGTATAGAATATGACTGATAAAGTAGAGGTCAGGGTTTTGATGTCATTTTTATGGGTGTTAATATGAAATGCTGTGAAAGCACTCTGGAAATAGAAGCCGTGGCTGTGCAGTTGATTGCGTGTGAGTTTGCGGGGGTTAAATGAAGGATTTTAAGGAGGGGCACATTAGCGTGTGCATCACTGATTGGAGTTTTTATGGAAACAAGATTGAGTCTGTGCTCATGTTTTATCTTTCCCACTTACTGAGGGGACTTTTAATGTACACAAACAGCATTTGTGACACAACATAACATGCAAATCACTTTTATTTGTGCACTTGTCTGCTGTGTGGAAAACCACTAATGCAAATGTAAATACAAGCATGTAAACACAAAAACACAACTAAATATTTCATCTACCCCGTCTACTTGCTAATGGCTACATGGATGGACTGTTTTTACATTGTATATTTACAATAATATCCAACAATAGGATGTTTTAAATATGTGAATTGCTTCACCTAGACATAAGTGATAAGCAAATGGAGACTAAATTGCAGAAATCTCCTGCTTCTCAGATAAATCTCTGTAGTTTCTTCTCAGCAATGTGCTTAGAATTGCCAAGACATCAAAGTTTGCAATCAAAAGTCATAAATCTCAACATAAACTCATATTTGTCATCAAAAAGTCATCCAAGACTAATTTATGCAATCAGTAGCTCTATACTATATTAACAATTGCTTTATGTCTTATTTTGAGTCTATTTTTGTTTCTTTTAATGAGCTTTAGGAGCATATCTGAGAAAACGCTTAATGTGCAAATAAAACAGCAACATCTGAGAAATAACATTGTCTTCTGGACTAATATAATAGTTTTATGGATGTTACAGACGTGAATTGCTAAAATAAGCATTTTTGATATGATTAATTTAAATCAATTAAAAACCCATTTAAACCAATTATATTATTTTAAACCAATT
The DNA here is from genome assembly GCF_001515605.1 of Sinocyclocheilus anshuiensis. Lineage (NCBI taxonomy): Eukaryota > Metazoa > Chordata > Actinopteri > Cypriniformes > Cyprinidae > Sinocyclocheilus > Sinocyclocheilus anshuiensis. The sequence goes on along the minus strand of NW_015555974.1, from coordinate 624,270 downwards.
AACAAATAATTGAAAAACAATTTTACTCTCACTTTATTCTTCTGCCAATCACATTCACACAATAATAGACATTGTCACATGTTATGTTTGCTAACCGCATTGCTCTTTCTTCAAAAATGCCGCAAATTGGGTTCGATAAACCTTTATTTAGTATTAGCACTGACTCATTATGACCCAATAATCCCACAATAACAAGCAATTACTTTGACAATGGCTACAAAATGATAAGGAGTTCATTTCGATATTACAGAAAGCTATTGTTCGATGCAGCCTTTTTGTCTCTTTTAAGATTCTTTCTTTGCTTTCACTTCCCTAGAATCTCTCTCTCTCTCACTTCTTCAACAGTAAATGGATCTTAATTTAAGCTCAATGTCCTTTGTCTTATAATACAGAAGCTCAGCTTATTTTAAAGTGCTACTGCGAGCACACAGCCTGCTATCCACAAATAAATCCAGTGCCTGTGACCATTAATGGACTCTATTTATCACTTATGTGTATGTGTGTGAGTTTGGATGTGGGCTGGTATAAAAAGAATGGATGGTGGTCATCATTTAAGATCCATTTGGAGATTGCTTTTGTATTTGTGTGTGTGTGTGTGTGTGCAGCCAGTGAGATTCACTCTTTTAGGGGTCTGATCTCAAATTATTTCATATCTGTGTCGCACTTCAGGTCAGCACACAATTACTCAACGTCACACAATCTGCAAGCGTATTTGAATAAAGTTGTTGTAGTCTCCGGTAAGGCGCTCCTGTGTCTGTATTCGCATGATATGTCTGTTTTCGCATCTATGTTGGTGGGTGAGTGAAACCATGAGATAGTGTGTGTGCACTTGGGTAAAAGCCACGCAAATAATTGCGGAGACACACACTGCCAAACTGGCCATTAGGAGACTGTGTGTGTGTGTGTGTTTTGGTTTAATGCTGGACTGCAGTCCTTCAAAAGATAACACTGCCCAGTAGGAGTGTGACAACTACAATGACTATACGCTTTTGTCTTAATATACGCAAAACAAAAACATAGACTTGCGTCCTGCAGTTTTTCATGAAAAATAAATCTTACATAATCTATAAATCTAAAGTTTCTTTCATAATGTGTTGTACTTCCGATAAAAAAAAAAAGTATACTGATAGAATATGTAGAATGGGACTTGATTTTATCAATTGGGAATTAATTTGGATCATGTTGTTACCAACCACATTGAATGCAAGCTTTCTAAAGCATTGTCTAAATAGCTGTTCAGCTAACATTTTCAACAAATGACAGATTGTAAAGACAAACCTTTTTACAATAGTATGCACTGATGAATCGTGTACATGAATCGTGAGACGACAAAGCATGCTAAATAAGATAGCATTTTCACGTTGATTCTAAGACTTGAAATCAGCACAGTAATGTATGTTATGTCTGAATATAGGCAACAGACTTAGTCTATATCAAAAGCATGTCTACAGAGCACAGCGACAGAAGACCAGTCAAAGAGAAAGGAGAGAGAGAATGTTGAGAAATACCTTTGGCTTGAGGAAGACTGTCACTTTCTGTTGACATGTAATGAACAGGTGAACCGCAATAAGACTAACAGAGAGAGAGAGAGAGAGAGAGAGAGAGAGAGCGACCTGACTCTTATGTTGAAATGTCACGACAGCATGGGCTCTGAAACAAGTTCTTAACACAGGCCAACTGCATCAAAATTCCCCCAACACTGCAATAGTACACACATGCACTGGACTGAATAAAATATATAAATAAATATAATTATTATTAAAAATAATATACTATTATGTAAAATAGCATTTAATTACATCTATTAATACATCTGATACTTTTTAAAATAAAACACAATTCTGTAAAATCCAAAACTAAAATTAAACCTGTTAAAACAATCGAAATAAAATAAAATCAAATAAATAAATTACCATGATTCATAAGTTTATTTCGAATAATCAAAAGTATAATAATATTAATAAATAATAAAACATAATAATACAAAAAATCAATTGCAATCAATCAATAAACAAATAACAAAAAACTATTATTATTATTAAAAACAAAAAATTACAAATAAAAAAATTGAGTCCCTCAATTGTCCTCAGGGTGAAAAGATGGATCTCAAAATCATACAGTCACTGCTGGAAAGGGTTCAAATATGCAAAAGATGCTGGAAAACTGAAGAATCTGCTGGACACAGAGGATTTTTCTGAAGAACAGTGCTCAGTTTAACTGTTCAGAACAAACAAGGGACTCATGAACAACCATCACAAAACAAAAAACAGTGGTAGATCATCCAGGTAACCACACACAGTATTAAGAACCAAGGGTTCCCAAACTTTTGAATGGGGTTATTTGAATAATTTCAGCTATTTTTTTCGTCTTGTGGACTAAATGTAAACATCTTTTACGTAAAATATCTTACTCGGGACAGTACTAAGTAAAAAATAACAGGCATTTTGCATGATCTCTCTTATTTAGTTAAAATTATTCACATTTTCACAGGTTCTGCAAGGGGTTTCCAAACTTTCGCATGCCACTGCATTTGTATTAGTAGCATCATGTTTCAGTTTTAGTTATTTTAGTGCATGAAGTTAAAATGAAAATGAGAAATGTGTAGCCGAAAGATTTTATTTTATTTTAAGTAACAAAAAATTGTTAAAATTGTTTTTATTTTTATGGTTTCAGTTTTAATAACCCTGATCAGATATAACCATTGTGCCAAATATACCAGTGTGGGGGTTTTCTTTCCCTATTTTTGTCAAAATATTCTTTGATTTATGACCCGAGGTTCCCCTGCTGAAGATTTGAGATGTGGTTCAGTGACCAGAGCGCCACCTTTGACCGCCTCCACACGCATCTCACCAATGCACACACAAGTGCACTACAGTGTAAGTGTGCAACCAGTCCTGCCTACACGGACGCCCCTCCTCAACTGAGATCCAATGAGAACGAGTGTGTGTGTGTGTCTGGATGATTGCTGTAAGCAGACATATATCATCCTTCACTGTATTCCCAGCGCTCACAGTCCAATGCCAATGAGCCCTGACCTGAAAAATACACGGATCCCAGCACACTTCATTTGGCGTGACCCCAGTAGAGCGGGCAGGTTAACCACAGAGCAGCGGTGGCGGTCGGAGCGAGAGGTGTGCCTGGACGTGCCTGTCGGGGATGTGTGTGAGAGGACCAAAATCAAGTGTGAATGTTTTAGCTCAGTGAGTGTGGGTGTGTTTTCAATCGGACCCTTGAGTTCAGGCCTCGGTTTGCTCATGTCAACAGTGTTATCATAGACGACTTATCAGTTGTTGCTCTGAATGAAACAATAGCTCTGCTGTTACCTTGACCTTCACACTTCCTTCAGCTTTGACAGATTGTGGTGTAATATTCAGAATCAATATTTACAACACTTTCAAGGTATTGAATCACTGAAAATTATTACTTAATGTCAAAAGTTTAACCATTAGCAGCCCTAGTTCTTAACTTTTGAGACTGAATGTGTTTAATGCTGTGAAATATTTTGAACACGGTTAGCACATTTAGCTAATTTGACATTACATTTTAATGCAGTTGTCTAATTCAAAGCTCAACAATTGCAATCGCACATGCATCTGTGGAATAGTGTCAGAAAACAATAACGGAAAACAATTAACACCTCAGTATGTAAAACAAAAATGGAGATTACCGTAATGCACTTACTAGTCCAAGAGGCAAGATGTTGAACCGGGAAATTAAATGTTAAATTAAATGAAAAAGATTCAAAAGCATAACCAACACTGTTATTCAATCTTCTTGCTGTTATTCAAAACTCCTGTCATGACCATATAAAGTCTGTAAACCTGGTAACTTTTTCATGATAAACTACCAATATAAATACATATATTTTTAACAATTAAAAACTACATTTATTCAGCAAGGATACATTAAATTGATCAAAAGCAAATACTTCTATAATGTTACAAATTATTTCTATTTCAAATAAATGATGTTCTTTTTAACTTTCTATTCATCAAAAAATCCTGAAAAAAAAACGTATCATGGTTTCATGGAAAAATTTGAATGCGCATAACAGTTTTCAACATTGATGATAATCAGAAATGTTTCTTGAGCAGCAAATGAGTATATTAGAATGATTTCTGAAGGATCATGTGACACTGAAGACTGGAGTAATGATGCTGAAAATTCAGCTTTACATCACAGGAATAAATTACAATTTAAAATATATTAAAATAGAAAACAATTTCTTAAAATTGTAATATGGTTTCATAATATTGCTGTTTTTACTGTAGTGTTGATCAAATAAATGCAGCCTTGGTGAGCAGAAGACACTTCTTTCAAAAACATGAAACACATTTTAATAAATCCAAACTTTTGAACGGTATTTTATATGCAAAAATCCACTCAAATTATTTACCAGAAGTTAATCCTAGATCAGTATTTGCACCACTAAAAGAGAGATTTACAACTCAAATAACACATTTGAATCATCCCTCAACAGCTCATTCACAAACTGGTCCAGCTGGGGCTCAACACTTCGCTGTGCAACTGGCTGTTGGACTTTCTGACTGGAAGACCTCAGGCAGTTCGGGTCGGCAGCAACACATCCAGCACCATCACACTGAACACTGGGGCCCCCCAAGGATGTGTGCTGAGCCCCCTCCTCTTCACTCTGCTGACCCACGACTGCACACCGTCACACAGCTCCAACCTCTTCATTAAGTTTGCGGATGACACGACTGTAGTGGGTCTCATTAGCAACAGAGATGAGACAAACTATAG
>NW_015555974.1:616161-617389 GCF_001515605.1 Sinocyclocheilus anshuiensis | reverse complement strand
TATTTTTTATTTTTTTTTTCCATCATAATTTATTGCATTGTTAAAAGTGGGCGTAACATGATTGGGCCGAAAATTATTAAAAAATGTTATTTTTTTTTTCCATCATAATTTATTGCATTGTTAAAAGTGGGCGTAACATGATTGGGCCGTGCCATGAAAATTATTTGCCTAAAATAATGCAGAAATGACTTTTGCTCAACATTATCCAATAGTCAACTAAAAAAGGAAATACTTTTCAGAAAACAATTTTTTTCTTTGGAATAACATGCACCAATAATGGTTCACAATTTCATTCAAATAACACCAATCCAAAAAAAGTCAGTAAATGGTATCAATAACTTTTCTCTCACAGCCAGACATATTGAATCCTACTACAGAGCATAAAGGCTCTTATTGGATATCTTGCCGAATCAAGCAACTCAATCTCATATAGCATTCAGTTCGGAGCATTAGCACCTTTCCTTGGAACAAAATTAGCAATAAGGCTAGCTTACTTTAGCTTGACCCTGCTCAGAGATACTACATTGAGATTGCTAGCATCACATTTTATTGAATCATCAAACACACATGAGAACTGCTCCTCTGTGCTGCAGACAGATTCACAGACTTCTGTCAATATTTCTTGGAGACACGTGTCAGTATCACAATGGAAGCACTATAGAGATGGTACAGCAGACCACAATTCACATAATATTTAGTACAAATATGTACTTTGCAGGGTTTGCAAGTGGGATGTAGATAATATTAGCCCACAACACATGCATGGATATACACTAATACAACATCAAAATATATTTTATATATATTATAATTTAGGATGCACAAATCAAAATCTTACATTATTTCAGATTGATTTTGAAAATTGAATAAAAAGCGGAATAAAGTGATGCTATTTCTTAGTGCAAGTAAGTTTGCACTTTGCAAATCAATATTTACAGCATATTATTTTCTGTGCACTATAATTTGGGATCCATTAATCCTAATCGCATCTACTATTTAGGACAGATAGTATGAGAATCATATATATTACAGTTTATTTTTTTAAATCTTAATTTTTGTTTTAATTTCAGTATTTTAGTTTAGTATTACAGTGACATGCGAAAGTTTGGGAACCCCTTGCAGAATCTGTGAAAATGTGAATAATTTTAACAAAATAAGAGAGATCATACAAAATGTGTTTTTTTATTTAGTACTGTCCTAAGTAAGATATTTTACATAAAAGATGCTG
>NW_015555974.1:614644-614994 GCF_001515605.1 Sinocyclocheilus anshuiensis | reverse complement strand
ATTCTCTGTGTGTATGTGCTGTACATGTGGAAGAATTGACAATAAAGCAGACTTGACTTGACTTGACTTGACATTATTATATGGAAGAATTATTATAAGGGCTTTAACAAAAATTCAAGCCACATATTGCATGCACCTTTTGGAATGCATCCATTTTAAATGCATTATTGTGCACACAATTTTTTCTTGTTTTTACAAACTGAAGGACAAATCAAAATGACTGTCTAATGTTGATGACTACAGATAATGATTTTGAATTGAGCTTGAAAACATGAATGGACGTTTACAACGAATTCATTTCCATAATGTCACAACTACTAAAAGATATTCAATGAGAAAAAAAAAATAAA
>NW_015555974.1:610289-614330 GCF_001515605.1 Sinocyclocheilus anshuiensis | reverse complement strand
ACTGTATATGTGTGTGTGTGTGGGCGTAACATGATTGGGGCCAGACGTGAAAGTGATTTGCCTAAAATAATGCATAAAAGTCTTTTGGTCAACATTATCCAATAGTCAACTGAAAAGGAAAGATGTTTCGGAAAACAAATATTTTTCTTTGGAATAATATGCACCATTAACAGTTCACAATAAAACCAGAAACCAGCATTAAGAAAGTAAACAATTGTGCTGAAGTGCAAAACAACATGACTAAATCCTTACTTGAATGTAATGACAGCTTTTGTTTGTACACAATCAGTTAATAGGAAAACTCTGCCATTTCACACCTGGAATGGATGAGGAGTATGGAAAGTCATGAAAAAATCCAGAATACAGTGTGTCACGCCAGGCCTCGGCTGAAGCGTCCAGTGAAGCCGGTCAGAGCCCAGCGAGGTGGTAACCCAAACCAGAGGAATGAGAGAGGGATGGAAAGCTTGTGCAGGAAGAGAGGAGTGAGTGAGAAGGGCAAGCAGTTGGCCGTCACGGGGTTCGCGGGTGACTGGGGTCGAGTGAGTGTGTGTGAAAGAGAAGGGGGTGGGAGAGTTGGGTACGAGAGGATGCATGAATATCGCTGTGGCTTGTTATGACTGACTGTTGCTCACTGCACATCTATGGAATGCAAAATAAAGTAACAATTTTGCTTGACAGATGCTAATTTATAAGGTATAATGAATTGTATTTACATATGATTTTCCAACTTGTAAATGCAGAATAATCAACAGCACAGTTAAAGACTTAATCTTAAAGTAAACAGGGCCAATGAATACTCATTAAAATGCATGCTTTTTTCTGAAAGTATAGCAATACAGCAACATAAACAATATAGATGCCAGCAAGAGAGCAGTGTAAAAAAAAATAAATAAAAATCTTAACCTTGCAAAGTCACATCCAATCATTTTATTTCAGTGTCGTGATGGCACATGCAAGGATCTCAGAACTGACCTTCACTGGTATCTATTTGTAAAACACTGTTTTGATCAAACGTATCTCATATGATTATGCATTATGTTAAAGGGGTCCTATTATGCTTTTTCACTTTTTCAACTTTAGTTAGTCTGTAATGTTGCTGTTTGAGCATAAAAAAGATCTGCAAAGTTACAAAGTAACTTTATTTTATATCTCCTTCAAAAGGAGATATTTTATTTAACAGAAATCACTTTTCAAAAACTACAACGAACGACTCGTTTGGACTACAATGCATATTTTCCGGGATTTGTGATATCACAAAGATCGACGAATGGGACGAGACCTGGTTGTGCTGCACTAGAGAAGGAAGCGAGTGTTATCACTGTGTCAGATACACGCTAGCTTTCCCAAGGCAGACAGAGTGGTTACAATCATCCGATTGTGCCAATCACAACACACACTGGCCCAGCTAACCAATCACAGCACATTTCGTATTTCAGAAGGCGGGCTTTCATTTGATACAGGAACTATTCGAGCCGTTCATGCCAGACTGGGGAGAGAGGTGTTGTAATAATGTAAAATATGTGAAAAATAATGTGTTTTTCGAACAACCTAGTATGAGAGCCTGTTCTAGTACACCCCCAAAACAAAATCAAGACTTTGTAAAAGAGCATAATAGGACCCCTTTAATATATAAAGCTGTTTCAACAGTTGAAACTGTTATATTATTATAATTATTATATTACAATTATATTTTATTATAGTATATTATAGCTTTAAAAATTTAAATAAACAACTGTAGTATATATATATATATATATATATAAAAAATTTAAATATACAATTGTAGTATATATATATACCTTTGAGCATGACCTTTGTGGAATAAAATGATTCTCCTGCTGCAGCCCATATCTGTTAGTAAGGGTTGGTGTTTTGTTAAATGCAAAGTGTTTCCCAAGCTGTTTTTAAAATCTCTTTTAGGAATTGTCTGGGAAATGAGCCCTGAAATCACACAATTCTGTTCCTGACCAGCCAATTGTCTGCCAGCTGGAGAAGAAAACAAGCGTGAAACGTGAAATCAAATTTGTGAAATCGGTCAAGATCGAGATCCGTCTGCAGGCAAATTGGAGTAGCAAATGTGACCTCGGAGTTTATTTATGCTTTGCCAGCCTCAATTAGACAGTAATTGTACATCTTAACGAGAAAGAGAAATTTCTCAGCTGTTAATGAATCCTCCCGTCATCTGCAGCATCGCCTTAAACAAAGATGTGCGGCTTTTGTGTGAATATGATGCGCTCCGTTCCCGGCAATGCCTTGACTCTGTACCAGGTTGTTTGGAATTCTCCATCTGGAATCTCTCATTGGACCGGCGTGCCGGTTTCTACAGTAACTGTATACGCAGAGACTGAGAATTCTGGAATGCAAAAACATGGAGCGAGAGAGAGCAAGAGAGAGAGAGATCCATCAGCGTGATTCATGAGGGGCTGCTGAGGCCTTGTACTATGAACTATGATTTAAAGGGGTCATGAACTGACAAATCAAAATTCCCTTGATCTTTTGACATATAAGAGGTCACTGTACTATTAAAACATCCTGTACATTTCAGACCTCAAAACTTTCTTGTTAGTCTAAAAACAGCTTATATTGAAGCCAATCTGCCAAAACGACAGGTTGTGGAATGTGCCACTTTCTGACGTTATAGTGTGGCTAAACACGCCTCCGCACTGCCTGTTTAGCCCCGCCAAGGGGTGTAAATTTCATCTAACAGTTGGAGGGGACAATAAACATATATACAGAGGAAAGCCTACTACTATTAGTGCAGCAGGGAGACCATGCCAAATTAGACAACTTCAAGCTGTTGTTGTTGCGCCGCGACAGCGATCGCGTCCGTTAAACATTATTACTATGCGTCACAGTGTTGCCAAGTCCACGGTTTTCCCATGGAATTGGGCTACTTTATCACTGTTGCCGCGGGTTGAAGCGACCCCGATAACGTGTATTTTAGCCCCCGGAACGTGTTTTTTTACCGGGGGACCCCCTCGAAACGCGGTTAATTTGGGCTAGTTTTGAGTAGCAATTTAGTGGGTTTTGTTGTGAAAACCTGGCAACCCATTCTGTCAAGCAGGTAACGTTATTATTGCTAACATAGCGACTCATTGAAAAATACATTGGCATCATCTCTGTATTAAAGAGAAAATAATCACTACATCCGATGTTTAAAGGTCCCATATTGTCAAAACTGAAATTTCCTGGCTTTTTTCATGATAACTGAGGTCTAGGTGCTTTGTAACTACCAAATAAGTTTCAAAACAGTCAATCCACAGTCAAATGCACACAGCCTGCATAAAGTAGCTGTGATTTTTCACGAACCGTTGTGACTCCCGTAAAAAGGTGACGTCAGAACTACTTCAGTCACCACCCCGAGCACTGCCCACAGTCCCAACTCTCCTTTTGCCAAACCCCCAGGCAACATCGCGTGATTCGCCTCCATGCCATTGCTGAGCAACAACAACACGGAAACATGTCGAGAAAACGCTGTTCGTCTGGATGTCAGGAAACTACATCATTGCACAGTAGGGCTGTGACGGTCGCCGTGACAACGCGTCAACCGCTGTCTATTGCCACCGGCGGTAGTGCACGTGACGTCACACACTCTATAACAAGCATAATACAAAGTTTTGTAAACAAGTTTTGTAATAATAGTAACAGTTGCAAATTGTTTTATTTAGACTATATATTTAGAGGTAATTCACAAATTACCTCAAACGCCATACACAGCGTTTGATCCTTTAGATTGGCAGGTTTGAGCGCAGGAAAATACAGTATAGAATACAGAAACCAAATACTACATTGCCAATCTGGAATCATTTCCATTCATGTCACCCATCCACATTTGTACAAGTGTGAGAGTGAGAGCTGTAAAAATAGTTGTAAAAAATTTTTTTTGGTACTTATACCGCACATATATATTCTTAAGGACATCAAGACTTAAAATAAAACTCCAGAAAGGTGTAAAATATGTGACCTTTAAGTGAATAAAATAGCCTTGACAGCCTTACTTACTGGAGTTCCACAACTATTGGCTTTGTTCTCTCTCACCGG
>NW_015555974.1:605941-609275 GCF_001515605.1 Sinocyclocheilus anshuiensis | reverse complement strand
TACGTGACGTCACACACTCTATAACAAGCATAATATAAAGTTTTGTATACAAGTGTAATAATAGTAACAGTTGCAAATTGTTTTATTTAGACTATGTCTATGCTAATTCACAAATTACCTCAAACACCATACACGCCGTTTGATCCTTTAGATTGGCAGGTTTGAGTGCAGGAAAATACAGTACAGAATACAGAAACCAAATACTACATCGCCAATCTGGAATCATTTCCATTCATGTCACCCATCCACATTTGTACAAGTGTGAGAGTGAGAGCTGTAAAAATAGTTGTAAAAAATTTTTTTTGGTACTTATACCGCACGATAAAGATGGCTCTGAAGACAACAAGATGCTGTGCAGTGCCAGGTTGTGGAAAAACAGAGTCTTTGCTTCTGAAAGTGTGAAAGTGATGTGCCGTTTAGCCAAGTATGGTGTCCCATACTCGGAATTCGTGCTCTCCAAGGGCACACACACGGCAGTGAGTAGTGAACACACACCCGGAGCAGTGGGCTGCGGCGCCTGGGGAGCAGTTGGGGGTTTGGTGTCTTGCTCAAGGGTCTCACCTCAGTCGTGGTATTGAGAGTGGAAGAGACCGCTGTACATTCACTCCCCCCACCTACAATCCCTGCCGGTACCGAGACTCGAACCCACGACCTTTGGGTTACAAGTCCGACTCTTTAACCATTAGGCGACAACTGCCCCCAACTCTGATCCCAACATTAGGAAAGAGTAGATTAACTTTATTAGTTTACAAACAAGGCACAATTCGACACAGGATTTTCAGAAAGATTGAAACTAAAAGGCGATGCTGTGCTGAATATATTGGATCCGACAGTAATGTCGCACCACACGTGTGAGTAACTGTTTTTATTACGGGGTCACTATTGCTTTGTCTGTTATTACAGATTGTTTGATATGTACTGAGTATTTATGCGTTTTTAACCTAAATCACAGCAGCGTCCATCTATGAAGGATGTAGGCTGTCAAACATGTAAAACAATCATAGCTTTGGGCGTTTACTTCCGAGTCTACAATCTGCCTATTCAAACAAAGTGTTCTGATGAGGGGGGTCAAAACAGGACAGAAAATAGCCTATTACTTCTAAATGATGATGTTTTTTTATGTAAAAATCTTAACATTATAAGTGGACCGCAGATTCTTCATTTTTAGAAATGTCCTTTCCTGATTATCGACCAAATGAGTCAGAAGAAAAAGCAGCTTTTAAATCTGCATGTTCAATGCCCGTATTAATCAATATTTTCTGAACTGGTTGTTGTTAGTGTTCTGGGTGGTTATTATCCATTCCAGACTGAGTCTGCAGAAATATATCAACTCATGAAGTTAAAATAACTCAGACTGCTAACAATATCATATGGCAGTACCATACGTACATATCATGGAAGTGAATGATTATTCAAATAGCATGGTGTTCAAACCAATACAATAACAAATAATAATGACAAAAAACTGTAGTACCATAGTGCTTAGTTTTAACAAACAAATCATATGACAGGTACTAAATGATTACCATATTCACATACAATGCTATGGAACGAAAGGTATATGCCATATCATGGCATTTACTGAAAATAAACACTGTATTACTACCGTACCATATCCAAAATAAATAAATAAATAAATAAAAAACCTGGTAGTACCACGGTACTTTTTCTCATCAGAGACATCAATATAGCTTTTTCTTATTTGGGTTACTGTAGTTTACGTTACTTAAAAAAATGCCATGGTCAAAGTATGTTACTTTAAAAAATGCCATGGTACAAACATAGTAGTATCAATCATGACATTTTTTTCTGCAAAAGCCATCAGTTTAGTTTTTGTTTTGCTGGGCTTATGGAAATTTCCACTACAAAATATACTGTGGTGATACTATGTATCAGATGATAATACCATGGCATTTTCATGCTACTCCAAAGTACTTTTAGTAATATCACACTATTGTCACTGTGCATGTACATACTATGTACTTATTATAGTGATTACAATAACTGTGTAATAACTAGGTACTAACCCTGGACCTACCCCTAAACCTAACCTTAACCCATGTTGTTACATTATATTACTAGTACTAGTACTACATTGTAAGTACATGTAAGTACACATACTGTAAAATAAAGTGCAACCATTAGTAGTAGTAATTGTGGGTACTTTATTGTTAGTCATGGCAATACCATGGTACTGAATGATTACTATATTCATATACCATGCTATTGAAATTATACCGAAAGATACTTAAGAGAATATCATGGTACATACTGAAAACAAAACATTGCATTACAATGGTACCATGTCCAAAAAACATGTGGTACTTTTTCGTTAGTATCAACAAACAATTTTTGTGGTTGAATCAATTTCACATCAATTTGGCTTACTGTAATTTAAATTTGCCAAACATGATACTTAAGAGTATTATTATTATTATTATTATGGTACATGTAAGTACATTAATTTAGTTTTTGTGTTTTTGGGCTTATGGAAATTTACCCTACAAAATAAACTGTGGTGGTATCATGGTATGAGGTGATAATACCATGATATTTTCCTTGGTACTCCAAACTACTTCTAATAATATCACAGTATAACTTTTCTACATGTGCAAGAGCCATGTTAGTAGCATGGTAGTTTTGGGTACATGGTAATACCATGGTACTGAATGATTACCATATTCATATGTCATCCTACTGAAATTATACCTCAGAGAATATCATGGTGCATACTGAAAATAAAACATGGTATTACCACAGTACCATGTCCAAAATAATAATATCATGGTCCTACAGTACTGTGTCCAAAAACCATATTAGTAGCATGGTAGTTTTGAGCACTTTTTTGTAAGTCATGATACTTTGACATGTACAGTACCATGGTATTGAATGAATACCATATTCATATACCGTGATACTAAAACGATACCAAAATAAACTTTCTTAGAATATCATGGTATTACTACCACAGTACTATGTCAAAAACAACTGATTAAACCATGGTACTTTTTGTGTAAGGAAAAATAGCATTCCCGACCCCAGTGCAAAAAGAGTGAGTCTTAGATACCCATCTCTTGGCTGCGGGCCGCGGCTCTTAGCACTAAAGCTAATAGGAGCGTTCCTTTTATCATGATGCAGGAACCCGATACTGTGGATGAAATGTGGGGCACGAGCAGCCTGCGCTGCTCTGTCAACCAAAACACCTGGCATCACCCTACCCATGTCAGCCGGTCAGCTGAGGAAGGTCATTAGCCGTGTGTGTGTGTATGGAGTAATATGGGTCTAAATTAAGCTTCATGTCATGTATATACGCGTACACACACGTACACACACG
>NW_015555974.1:588186-605504 GCF_001515605.1 Sinocyclocheilus anshuiensis | reverse complement strand
CTCACGCACACTACACACACACACACACACACACACACACACACACACACACACACATACACATACACACACACACACTGTGTATTCATGATTTACATATACACATTTGAATATATACTTTTAGATCTAACTATATATTCAGATTTACATTATTTTGAATTATAACTATGCTTGGCCCTTCATAAAATACAGTATATACATGTGTGTGTGTGTGCACAAAATTTGATAACTTACTGTATGCATCTGCAGGCTAAGACCGAGGAATTCTGGGAACCTGAACAAAAACACATGGAAGAACAGTTAGTCTGAGCATTAGCAAAACATTGACACTCCTGCATGTTTATACAATACTGATGATTGGACAGGATTTGCACAGTGTCAGAATTGCAGAAGGATTGGAGATGTTCAGCAGACTACTATTTTAGTGACCACTAGATTTATGAGTCAAAAGCAGGCCAAATGTCTTCATGCTCGCTATAAAACAGGTGTGCTCTTAGCAATTACATGACATAGTAGTGACTGAAGGCACTTACGTGCAATATTTAAAGCAGGTGAAGGGCAGGTCAGTGCTTTCCTCTTTCAAACGCTCTAGCTGGTCCGTTCTGAGGCTCCGCTGATAACGTCTCACTGGAGTCTCTTATAATGGCAGCATAATGAAATGAGCAAAATCCACTCAACTGGCCAGATTAGCTCGGATACGAGACTCGCCAATGAAAGGAGGGGACATAATTGAAATAAACGAGTGATGACGGTGAAGGACAAGATGACAGAGGGATGAAATGTGCATTTCATTTTCATAGTGAAGTCATTGGGAGCTTTGAGGCCATTAAGAATCCTGTTGGGAATGGCACATCATTAGTATATTAAATAAATTTGTTGCAGTGAGAAGTCCAATACTTTAAAATTAATAGTCAAACTTTCATGTACTAAATATGAATAAAGGGGCCATAAGCTACATACATATACACACCCATTTCAGTATAATTATTGTTAACTGGGAAGAAAAAAAAAACATTTGGCAATTAGCTGGGAAAAAAAAAAAATATATATATATATACATGCATATTGTATACTGTAATTTTTAGTTTATTTTTAGTTAATGTTTAACTTAATAAAAATAGACATTTAAATAAAAACAAAAACTAATAAAAATGACAAAATGTTACTAAAACGTTACATTTAAAATGAAAACAGGAATTTTTTTTTTTAACTATAATCATATATCTAACTATATATCAATAAAAGGATAGATATGAGAGGAAAGATACGAGATAGTACCATAAAATCCCCTAAAAATGCAAAATATTAAATAAAAATGATCAAACTAAAATATAATACATTCAATGCATTGAAAAAAAAAAACTTTTCTTTTGATAATTAGGCCTGCAAAACAAATACTAGTTTCTTATACATTTTACAACGATTTAGCATAAGTCTACACAGTATATTAATACAAAGTATATTTTAAAGGAGCAAGAAAATACTGTTCATGATAAGGCCTTTTTAAAATGTACTGTGGCTCATAATATCCACGAGTGGTGGTCTTCTTCCTAAATAACGAAGATTAAACTGACATCACAGTTATTATATCTCTTTTCATTTTTTATCAACCTTTTGTTCGACAGTGCTCTCACAATTCATTTATTCCCATCTAACAACTCTCTCTTGTCATCCATGGGTTAATTAAACTGAAATTCTGTCCAGATATATGCAAACACTTTAATGCCAAATTTCCCAATCAGCAAGAATTCCCAAATAGGTCCATTAGGCCCTAATAACTTCAGTGCAGCCCTCTGTAGCTTAATTGGTAGAGGATAAATTAGTACTAATCAGCAGGAGTAATTATCAGTAATGTTAAATAAGAGGTTCTCTCAGTCATCATTAGGAGTATGAAGTTATACGACTGTACAAGAGCACAATGAATACCAAACAGCTTTACTGTGGGACGCCATCACTGAAGTCATCATCAACATGTCACTAACCAAAACACCACTTTATTTACAAAAAAACGTACACAATTTAATTTAAAATAAAAAAGTACCAAAATGTCATAATCAATCTGAATTGATGTCATAGCCATATTATTTACCCCAAAAATGTAGGCCTATAACATCTAGATTAATTGTTGGTTATGGCGTGTGTAGTGGCAACACACACTTCTTTCCATTTAATACAACATTTGCCCAACTTTAAAAATAAAAACAATACCACAAATTGTATTGTTATGCATGTTATTTGATTTCACAAGTTATGCAGACCAGCATCTTGATTTTCATAAAAATATAAGAGCAAAAAAACAAATAAACAAACAAAAAGAGCAAAAAAAACAAAAAAAAAACGAATTTAAATGTACAAATGGCTAAATAAGTAAAATTGCACAGTATTTGGTCACTTTTTTGTTAAATTTCAAAATAAATTGACAAAAAAATCCTTTAAAAGCTGTTGATACAGAAAAACAAGTATAAAACGATTAAATAAAAACATACAAATAAAATCCAATAAAATCCAAGTAAAATAAAAATCAACACAAAGATAGTAGATTTTCCATAAACATTAAATGAAAAATGTGATATGAAAATATAGAAATTAAAATCAACTTTTCAATGACAAGACAGACACAAGGTTGAACACCGATTGATTATCCATACGTACTGTAAAGTCTATAGAGTAACATATGTGTATAACGTAAAATCTTACCAATAAAATCAACAAAACTTCATGTATTCTCAGTATCTTCAGTATCTATCTGGCCATTTTCCTGTAAACCTCTTCATTCGGGCGTTAAATGTGCAAAAAAACAAAGTGGGTGCAAAAATTCATTAAGTTCGTTTTCTAAGTTGGTTCTTGCAGGATCCTGTTTTGACTGGCAACATATCTCCTAACTACAACAAACAGATAATTTTACAAACCAAGGATATCAGGAAGTCTCGTTTTTAAAGGGCACCTATTACGCAAAACCCACTTTTACATGGTGTTTGGGCATAAATGTGTGTTTGCAGTGTGTGAACACAACCACCCTACAATGATAAAAATCCACCCACTCCTTATTTTTTAATCCCCATTAAACCAAACCAGTCTCATTAGGCATGCCGTTTTGATTTTCTGAGCAATGTGACGTCACATTGTTTAGGCCCCGCCCACGGCCGCTGACTGACAGTCATTTTCACTGCGCTCGAGCAGCTGTAATGTCAACAATGTCTCGTAAGTAATCCCGATGTTCTGTATTTGGATGTAAGACTGAACATAAGAGTCTTCATTTTCTCCCAACATCTGAGCCACTGAGGACGCAGTGGATTACTTTTATTTTTAAAGGTAATGCGCCTCAAAATCATGTAATTATAGTGCTTAGCTAACATTTTAACCGTATTTGTGTGTGTGTGTCATTTCATTCTTTCAAGTTTCTTCTGCCGGAGTCTCTTCTTCATCTGTGTCTGACTCTGGTTCATACATGTACGGCTGAACACCGGTTCTCTCGCTCTCAGTCATGTTGCTTCTACCGACTGTTTATTGCTGTATGTATGCAAAGCAGAGATGTATACACCATGCTCTCTTCTGAAGACGGGGTGGGAATATGCAGCTCTTTTGCATTTAAAGTGATACACACCAAAACAGCTCTTTTTTAGACATGCCCCAAAAAAGACATTTTCCACATTTTATAATAAATGATCTGTGGGGTATTTTGAGCTGAAACTTCACATACACATTCTGGGGACACTCAAGATTAATATTACATCTTGTAAAAAGGGGCATAATAGGTGCACTTTAAAGCAATGATCCAACAACAACGATTATGCACTACAAGAGCCCTGTGCATAGAGCATTGTGTATTGCACCTAGGGGGCAGTATTTCATGCAGCACTACGATAGAATGGCTGAATGGGAAAACAAATGCCAAGAATGTAAAAACCTCGACCTAAGATACAAGAAAAGGCATGACAACAAAAGCCAAAACAGTTCGAGAATTTGATATCGGATCAGCTATTTGTGTAACTTAGCCCGTTTTGTTGTTTACATCCTCCTCCTCTAGACGGCTCCAATCATTGGTTTTTTCTGCCGGGGATCTTGGTATTGTTCATCTCCGTATGGCCCGTAACGATCAGGACTGGCCGCCCGATAGTTCCCTTGTTTTAGCGTTTCGTATTGCGGTGGGGCTTTGGCACCTGGGTTCAAAGAGGGAGGGACATCCTGCCTCATGGGACCCCTCTGTTGGGCTGGAGATGTGGGGTAGTAACCACCCGTGGCCTCCGCGGGTCTGGGTACAGGCAACCGGGGAGAGCGTGGAGGATAGTTGTCTTGATGGGTCTCGTAGATGGGGTTGGGGTAGTGGACAGGGTCTCTCTGGTTGGCCCAGTTCTGGTTCGGGTAGTCCTCCATGGGCATCCTCCTGGAAAAAACAATACCATAGATCAGTGGTCGCCAACCTGTCAATCGCGATCGACTGGTAGATCTTTATCACTATTCCAGTAGATCCTGAAAATAAATGAAAAATAAGTACAAAATACATTACATTGCACTTTTTGTACTGTATTTTTTTGTACTTATTTTTCTGTATTTTTTGGGAGCTACTGGGACAGTGACAAAGAAAAATACATCATGCCTGAGTCTGAAAACAGGTCGTTAACTGAGGCCAGATATGCCGAAGACTGATGCAAAGCGGAGAAAATACTGTAGCAGGCAGAGCAAGATCACTGTTCATGTTGCTTGAAATATTGGAAGAAAATATAAATATTGAATTGGGGGTGAGGGGTTATAATATGAATGTATCACTGAAGGGAATTGACTGTCGTGAGAAAAGTTTCGATGGCAATGGGATTTTCTTCTCCTCTTACCTCCATGTAAAGTAGTATTTATAAGCACAGTTGCTTTGTTTACAGCAGTAACCAAGGAAACGCTGTATGGCTGCTGTTCCATAAGCGCCACCTGCTGTCAGAGAGTGAAACTGCTGTAGAGTGGGCATCGATCTGCACTTCGAATTCTAACCGGAAGTAGTATAGCATAACGGGAATCTTTGGCATACTTTTTTAAACATACTATGATTTGGGACATACTAATTCTATTTTTGAATACTATTTAGGATGCATAGTATGTGAATTGGGACGCAGCATATCTCTTTGCTTAGCACGTCTTTGTTTATAGCTGCAACCAAGGAAACGCTGTATGGCTGCTGTTCCATAAGCGCCACCTGCTGTCAGAGAGTGAAACTGCGTCTCATTCAGACTTTCTGCTTTCTGCAGACTTATGTAGCATAATTTTACAAAGCTAAAGTCAGACCATTCTGTTTTTGCTTTAAAGGGGTCATATGATGCGATTTCAAGTTTATGTCAACATATTCTGTTACACCAAATACACAAAATAATGATCTTTAAAAAAGCATCATATGACCCCTTTAAATCCTGTAAATCTAATTCAAATCAAAAACAACTGCTCATGCAACGTGTGTAGCATCTTTGTTTGGATCATGATTGAAATGCAGTGGTTGCCTCTAATTTCAAATGCCTTCAGATATTTTTAAATAACCAATAAATAAATTTGCTTAAAAAAATCAGCATCCATTATCAGAATTGGCCAATTTGAGCCCAATCTGGGCTGCCTTTTTGTATCAATTTTTCAGTAGGTAGATCTTGTCTTTCATAAAGGCTGAGGTCAGGGATCTTGGGCTTAAAAAGGTTGGTGACCGCTGCCATAGATAATGAAGGAACTAGTGAGGCTAGGAACAGTTCAGTCAACAATTAGAGATCTTTCATTATTCACCCACCATAATGTTGTTCCATACCCTCTTAAGGATTAAGGTTCCAAAAGAGGGTTTTCGCAGCAATGCCACAGAAGAACCATGTTTGGTTCCCCAAAGAACCCTTCGGTGAACAGTTCTTAAAAGAACCATTTTTTTCTTAGAGTAAAGAACATTTTAAAACCTTTTCCACTCTAAAGAACCTTTTGTCCAATGAAAACGATCCATGGATGTTTAAGGTTTTTCAAGGAATCACAGATGTCAATAAAGAACCTTTATTTTTAAGAGTATAACTGTATATTGTAATTTTTTTCCCACTGAAAATACAAAACAAGAAATTTTGATAAAAGGACAGTTTAAAGTAACCACAGCTGTCGAGCTTCAAAAATTCCATAAATGTTATTTCAAGACATCTGAATTCATGACTTTATGATAACTTCATTTTTTGACTTCAGATAAGTCATATGGCAATTTAAATGAAAATCATGCCCCATTTATGGCACCATATGTGATTTGACAGTCGTGGAAAAGAGGAAGATTTCCAGAGAATAATGACTTTTTATAATGAACTTTTATCTGTTCATCACAAAGCTGTCATATGACTTCAGAAGACTTGAAATATAGTTGTAAGGAAATATAAAGTCATAGATATACTGACATATAAGTCTTATGGTGTTTTAATGATATTTTTTTTGCCCTTTCTGGAGCTTGACAGATGTGGTTAGGGTTTTAAAATTCTCTGGCATAAATAAAACAGCATATAGGTTTGGAACAACATGAGGGTGAGCAAATTACGACAATTTTCATGGTCAACATAGCCATGCCGCTCTGTAGCAAAACCTGACGACCAGCATGGGTCTTCTGAAGTTGGTTTACTAAAGAAGTCTTGCTGGTAAAGCTAGTTAAGAAGCCTTGCAAGGAAATCAGAGCACCATCAGCCCATGCTAGTGAACTCAAGGGGATCTAACCGTTGGGTTTCGGTCAGTTTGTCATATATAGCTTCAGATCTGGGCTTGCAATTAATAAAAAAAAATACACAATTTGTCCTTTTTTACAGGTTGGGTTCATATCCAAAACACAACAAATGCTCTTTAGTAGGGAACGCTGATGCTGACAGTTTTGTTCTGGTACAAAAATCTAAGAAGGTAAGCAGGAAGGTAAACCCCAAATCTGGAATACTTAATGCGTAAACTTCTTGCAAATTAAATATTTACATTCACTCAAAAAGAGCCGATCTCTTGCCATTACCAGGAAAACGTTCACACTACTTACCATTTTCAAAGGAAACGTGTCACTTGCGAAAAATAAATAAAATATTAAAGTCTGTCGTATGAAGTCTGGGAAATTAAGCATAAAGAAGATAAAAGCTGCAGCTACAGGAGAACCAAGGAAATAAATAAAAACATAAAGCAGCGGTCTTTACAAAACTATATAAATAAATAGAGGGCATCTGCAGATCGAAGGGTAATGGATGCTATATGTAAGGAAAAAAACTGCATTATGCATTTGCATTCTTAATATTTTCAGGGTTGCAGCCTACATTACTTATCCAAATGTTGCATCCGTCTATGATCCATCCCTCCACGTGGCCTCTAAAAACTAACAAGAGGTAGCAGGCAACCTTTATGTCAAAACCTGCACTGCACAACATGTGTGTGAATATTTCATGCGTGCAGCGTTTGATGTTTAATATAGTTCACTCTAAAGCGTGACTGTAGTCCGTTAACTATTTCACCTGTCAAAGTTAGTTACAAACACAGAAGCGTGTGGGTGTGTGTAGACTGTGCACTGTACTGTGAGGTGTGTGTGTGTGGTTATAATCCATCAGCAGCATGTGTAGCATGTCTGTCAGCTCTGACCACCCAAGAACAACTGAAAGAGAAATACCGCAGTCTTGAGCCTAAACTGTGTGTGTGGGTTCGTTTAAAGGCTGGAGACAGATAAGCACAAAACACAGCCAGATTCAAGACTCCAGACTAATATTACTAATGTTTCATTCAGTTCTTTCGGAATGACTGTATCGGCAGCACTCATAACACAAATGCTTCTATAAAGAGTAGTATTATGTTTACAGTGAACTAATAGTAAATTATTGGATGTAGATTTAACAGAAATGAACATTTGTGAAACCTCAGGGTTCGAATCCTTAGATATTCAGAGTTCACTTTTATATTTTTAAAACCTTGATTAGAAACTTTTCTAGTAGCTGGATGTTATTAAGTTTTATAAATGTGTGCCAATGAACCTCAGACTAAAACAACTGGCTACTCATAAAATAAAGTGCATAGTGACCTAATTTGCCAATTTCCACCAACTTCTTCATCAAGGGGAACTGAACTTCATCTACAGATCACTTTGACTTGAAACATAAGCTATATTAAATATAAACACCCCACTTACACTAGAATATGAATATGATGTACACTTGAACATGATATATACCTTAAATACAATATACTAGAATATGACATATAAAACACACTATTGTGTATGCTACAGAACCTTATATATCACACCCTAAGTTATATAATTATACATCAGATAAAGTAATATATATATATATATATGATATATACTTTCAACAATATATATATCATTTACACTAAAATATTTGATAAATAACAGTTTTGTCTAGAATTTTAGTGTGAAATATAGTCAATTTAGTCCACATCATGTGATATATACACTACAATGTATGACATATATCCCTTTTTCACTATATTTTACACTAAATATACTATTATGTCATTGTTGTCAGATTTTATTACTGATATGAAATATGTTATTTAAATGGCACATCGATAAACAGATTTCAGTCTTTCCTTAGTCATAATATATAGAAGCTGTACTTGCATGAATGGTGGGCACTACTAAGGTGGCCGCCAAATAAAATGACTTTCCTTACAAGGGATACATGGACAGACCAGGGTTCCTCAAATCTTGGCCTGGAGCGCCAATGTGCTGCAGAGTTTAGCTCCAACCCTGATCAAACTCACCTACCCGTGATTTTCTAATGATCCTGAAGACATTGATTAGCTTGCTAATGGTTAGAGCTAAACTCTGCAGGAAAGTGGATCTCGTGGGCCAGATTTGAGGATATACCATGAATACGCTAATCTCTGATAAAGCAAGAATACATGATATATTGAATTAATACATGATAGTTGATATATACCTCAAAAACACTAAACTATATAGTATAAAGCACATTTAATTAATATATAATGTGTACCGTTTGCACCAGAATATTCAATATATGCTGAAATATATGGCCTATTTAATGTGCAATATGTGATACATACCTCATGTACACTAGAATATGATATTTACATAATTTTAACCAATATTTGAAATATACCTGAAATACACTAAAATATTTATAGCTGATTAAGGCAAGAATACATATTAATATATACCCTATTTACACTAGAATATTTCAAACACACACCTCCAAAACACTAAAATATATGGTACATAGCCCATTTAGTCAACGGTATATAATATATAGCCTGCTTACACTAGAATATTTGATAAAGACTAAAATACATACCCCATTTAGTGTGATATATACATAAAATACACTAGAAAATATGACATATACATTATTTACACTAGAATATATAATGTATATACCCCATTAGACTGGAATATAATACACATACCTCATGTTCACTATACCGTGAGATAAATAGAGGGGGCTTAAAACTGAAGTTAGCGTGCTAGATTAGCCATAATGAGAAAAGCTATGGGTTACAGACTGTGTGCTGGCAGCTGAGGATTAAAGCAGACTTACACACACTGCTGCATCTCCACCGGGATGAGCACGGGCCCTAGCGTGAGCGTCGAGCGACTCACTACAGTCGTACCCTACAACTGACCCCGTGATCCAGTGACCTAATGTAAGCCCAAAGGCTTAGGGTCACAGCTGAGCGAGCAACGTGTGTGTGTGTGTGTGTGTGTGATGGCCAGATGTGTGTAAGTATCCGTAATTATGTGTTTGAGAGGGAATGCATGAATACGCACATGTGTTTGAGATTGGTGGACCAGCACGTGTGTGTACGGGTAAGAGATGGAAGTACTGTATGGTAAAGGTCATGTTTGTGTGTGTTATAGAACCACATGTGCTTATTTGAACAACTGCGGGTCAAAGCGTCTTTGAATTCACATTTATAATATGCGATGGAGAACACAAGCCTGTTTGGGAGTGAACAAATGTCTTTGAGCTTGTGTTTGTGTGTCAGACAGACACTACAGCCTGCGGTAGGTGATGTAATTTAACATACATGGGTAAAAAACAAAGTAATGACAAGCCCTGCAATCCATCTCTCTCACACTAGCACTAATCAACACTCAATGCTCGGAGAAACCCGCATGTGTGATCGAGCCGTCCTCTAACATATTTTCCGCCTAACGACAAGGGAGGAATCTGTTTGCATGAGCTCCCTGCACCTGCCCAAGATGTTCGGAAGGAAATTCTTCTCTTGGTTCCTAATTTGACCTCAACTCCTGTGTCTTCCCCCAGAGACAGACGTGCACATACAATGCCAAACAGCTGGTGGGTGAGGGTGAACAAAGGAGGGTGTGTTGAATTGTAAGTAACAGGATGAACTTATGACCAGTCAATGAGTGAGAATGGATTAATGGACTGACTCAGACTTGCGCCAATGTACTAAACAATAAACTTCAACAAAAACAAGATCAGGAAATTACAGTTTGTACGTGGACGGATAGACCGATGAATAGGTAAACAGACAGAAGAATGATAGATAATCTATATATACATGTAAGACAAACAGACAGACAGACAGACAGACAGACAGGTAGACAGACAGACAGACGAACAAACAGAAAGATAGATAAGACAGACAGACAGACAGACAGAAGAATGGATAATCTATACATACATGTAAAACAGACAGACAGACAGACAGAAGAATGGATCATCTATACATACATGTAAGACAGACAGACAGACAGACAAAAGAATGGATAATCTATACATACATGTAAGACAGACAGACAGACAGAAGAATGGATAATCTATACATACATGTAATACAGACAGACTGGTAGACAGACAGACAGACAGACAGAAGAATGGATAATCTATACATACATGTAAGACAGACAGACGGACAGACAGACAGACAGACAGACAAACAGACAGACAAACAGACAGACAGACAGACAGACAGACAGACAAACGGACGGACGGACGGAATACATACATGTAAGACAGACAGACGGACAGACAGACAGACAGACAGACAAACAGACAGACAAACAGACAGACAGACAGACAGACAGACAGAAGAATGGATACATGTAAGACAGACAGACAGACAAAAGAATGGATAATCTATACATACATGTAATACAGACAGACTGGTAGACAGACAGACAGACGGAAGAATGGATAATCTATACATACATGTAAGACAGACAGACGGACAGACAGACAGGTAGACACACACACAGACAGACAGACAGACAGACAGACAGACGAATGGATAATATATACATACATGTAAGACAGACAGACTGACAGGCAGACAGACAGACAGACAGACTGACTGACAGACGGACAGACTGAATATACAAACATACAGACAGACAGATAATTTATCTGACTGAATAGGCAGACATACATAAATACAGACAGACAGACATATACGTCAGACTGGATTAATCTATAGCCAATTATTTGTGTAGAACTGATTGGATATATTCCATCTATGGCACTAGTTCCAGACATTAAGGCCGTAGGGAAATGGGAGCTGATGGATGCAGAAAACAAAATAAGAGTTTCATTTCCAAAGAGTTTCATTACAGCTCCTGTGTTTCAAGGCAAACAATGTTAAAGCAGAACACAGTCACTGTGCTTTATTTACTTGGAAGCAAAGCGGCAGCCGCAGCCAAAACCCAATATTAAGCAGAGTGAGATGTCATGAGAGAATGAAAAGAAGTAATAGGGGTTTCTGTTGCCAAGATGAATGAACAAAGAAAAGCACACTCCTTCCTGATAATCAGAACCTTGCTATCTTAAATAAATACTTTTTAAACACAATTCCACTGTATGCTCTATAGCAGAGCTGAATGTTCTCAGGAGTGCTGCTTTATTGGCAGTCACACAACTGGTGGCTTTCCTGACGGCTCTGTTGTCTGTTCCAGCTACATGGAGGCTTCTCTTTAATTTCAATGATTTTGTCTTGAAAACGATTGTTTTAAAAGAGCTGTAATTTCAAGCACATGCTGATATGTAAAGATCTGAACTGTAGTCAGTAGTGTACGTTCTCAAGCTCTGCTTGCATACAGTCGTGGTTTTGTGTAACCTCCTGCCTTTGGCTGATCTTTATCCAATCAAAAGGAAGCTTAAGACTCAGGCTGATTAGCCGGCGATTCTGCTGGGATAGAGCTCTTCACCTAATCCACCTCCTGCTGAGACTAAACAGTAAGGGAAATGATTCCTTTGTATGCAAATGCAATGACCTAAGTTGCAAAGTATTTCTAAAGTTTATTACTGTGTTTTCACATAGTGACGAGGGTTACATGAGAGGTTAAAATAAGTTACTTCTGCTAAGATTTTGAGACCTCTGGCAGTAAAACATGGATGTGTTTGATATAGTTTTATAATTTAAAAAACACATTTTTATACTAAATAAAATGCTGTGCAACACAACAATATAACTGTCATATAGAGTAATAAAAAGAACAACTTTTTAAAAAACAAAATGCAAAATAATGAAAGAAAACAAAGCGGATGAACCTAACTAAGAATGCCACTTTTCGTAAAGAAACAAAACACAACTAGGGCTGCAACAGCTAATTGATAAAATCAATAATAATCGATAAAGAAAATAATCGACAACGAACGTCATTATCAATTAGTCGCACGCGGAAAACTTCCGCCAGTCATGTCAAATTACAGCAGTGATTAACGCATTTCTATGGACAAAATGCATTTAAAAATAGCAGATGAAACAGAGTGAGCTGCTGCGGGAAAGATGTATGATCCAAGCTGCCCGAAACATGAGAATGCTTTATTTTAAACTTCAAGCTAATGCATTAGTGTAATGTTTAACATGGCTTGTCCTGTTGTCCTGTGACATCCTGTGCTTTGACAGATGCATGTGCTGTTTAATGTGTGAGATATGTTTCCTCAGCGCATAAACTGAATTTTACGGTAAGATCCTTTTCTGTAAATGTTACATATTCACGTGAATGTTTCTATTTTGCATGAAGGCTCAGACTTCACACTTTACTGAACAAGCGTCGGCACACGCATGCGTATCAAACAGATGGAACGCAGTAAAGAGGGAGAAAATTTATATTCAGAATCAGAATCAGAATCAGAATCAGAAAGAGCTTTATTGCAAGATGTTTCTTTCATTTACAGAATAAAGAAATGACAGTAACAGGTTACTGTGTTCAGAGTGAATGTGTGTGTTCCTGCAGAACATTCCTCTTATCTGTTAACACTGTGTTTGTGTTTTTCTTTACTATCTTCATCATTATAATTTCCATTTTTAATATAGGGAATTAAACTATCCTATGTCCATTTGCCTGTTTAAACCATCCATTTAAACTGTGCTTTATAACTCTTTTACACATAATGTATAGCATAGAGATATATTCACCATACAGTATTTTTTCATAACATTCAGTTGGCACGTTTGTTTGAAGGACAGCATTGGGCAGGATGTGGAATAGTGTGTTTTGTTAATAAAAAAAAGAGAGGCATTTTATTTGATTAATCGAAAAAATAATCGGCCAACCAATCGATTATCAAAATAAATGTTAGTTGCAGCCCTTAACACAATACTGTAATGAAATGTAGGCTAATTAAAAGTACCATAATGTTTTAACTACGTTTTAATAAAAAACTAAAATGCAAAGACAATGAAAGCTTTTGAAAAGAAACTACATTTTGTGTAAACAAACACAAAATCAGTGTTGAAAGCTGAAATGAAATAAAATATAAATATTAGATGAAAAACTTTAAAAGTTTAGACAAAAACTAACTGAAATCATTTTAAGTTCTAGAACTACTAGAAGCATTTCAAAAAGAAACAAAGTAATAAAACAACAAACCAAAATGCAACTTTCACGCAAACTTTCACGTGACGGCTCACGACTTGTTTCATTTGGTATTCAAACCAGCAACTTTCTGCTCACCAGCTCTGAGCTCTCACTCACTCTCACCCACTCTCAGGCCTGGCTGAGGTTGCTGCAGACTGAGTGATTGTGTGTGACTGCTGCATTATGGCTCCTACAGAGGAACACAGAATAAAATTGCTCTCTGTGACAAGAGTGATGTGACATACTGCTTGAAGTGATCGGTTTCAGCCTTGAGGAACTTTTCAAAAAGACCGAAACAAGCACTTTTGCTTCTACTGAGTCACACACACACACACACACACACACACACAGGGAGAGCGAGAGAGAGAGAAACAGCGTGCAGGGAAATATATGCTAATGTAATGGAGCACAGTCATTTGAAAGGAAATGGGCCTGAATGAGCACCCCGAGGGAACCACAGCACAAAGTTCAACCCTGAAAAATGTATTTCATTTCATTTAAATAGACCGCTCTTATGAATACACTGGGGCTTCGGGGCGGCACCGCTGCTTCGGGGAGAGCTGAGAGCCGCAGGAGGACTGAGGTGGGAGTTTATTTTTGGGGAAAAATATCAAAACAAGACATGGAGTCTGCGAAAAGTACTAATAAATGATTTTATAAGCAAAGGAAAACTTGCTCTGATGTCTCATTTGTAGGTGTTTTACAGGTCTAAGTTGTAGAAAATATGCTTTGATGTGGATTTCGAAAGGGCTGAAAGGTCTAAATCTAGGTAAATTATAAGATAAAGTTTAACTAGATTATGGTAGTACCATGGTACATGGTGAAATATACCAATTTACTGAATGATTACCATATTTATATGATATAGTTACTCTACCAAAATACTTCAAAGAATAGATTTAACCATGTTCAAAAAAACAAAAAACAACAACTGAATACCATGGTGCATGTCCAGAAAAAATAAAAAATAACACCAATGGGTCCTCTGCATTGAATGGGTGCCGTCAGAATGAGAGTCCAAACAGCTGATAAAAACATCACAATAATCTACGACTCCATTAATTAATGTCTCGTGAAGTGAAAACCTGTGTGTTTATAAGAAACAAATCCATCATTAAAGCATTTTAACTTTAAACTGTCACTTCTGACCGAAAGTCCATAGTCCATAATAACATTTACTTCAGCAGAAAAGTCCATTCCCTGTTGTCCTCTCACATCAAAACTCACAAACATATTTGTTTAGAATGGTTTTGGCTTGTAAACGGTGCTTGATCTGTGCATATTTCTCTCCTGATACAGACAAGACCACTTTTTCCCTGGAGAAAGCAATTTTATAGATAGAGGACTCATATTTTAGCTGGGAGCAACAATTTGGATTTGTTTCTTACAAACACATAGCTTTTCACTTCACAAGATGTTAATTGATGGACTGAAGTCGTGTGGATTACTTGTGGATTACTGTGATGTTTTTATCAGCTGTTTGGACTCTCAGTCTGACGGCACCCATTCACTGCAGTGGATTTCTGTTCCAATTAAAAAACGAACTCATCTACATGCCTGAGGGCGAGTAAATTTTCAGCAAATTTTCATTTTGGGGTACATTTAGTATGTTGTATGCCCTTAAAAGGATAGTTCATCCAAAAAAGAAAATCCTGTCATCAGTTCAAAAAACATCATATCCCACTTTTTTATTGCATCAACAAAATTATCTGATGATGACAGAATTTGAATTTTTGTTTAAGAAAAACAAAAATTTTAAATTAAAATAAAAATGCTGTTTTATTGTTTGTAGACAACAAGAAAATGAATTAGCTATGTTTTTAGTGGACATTTCCATGAATTGTGCCGCATCAGTTTACTTTAGAAATATCTACATTTTAGTTTGATTCTAATTTGGCTTTGGTTGCCCTTTAATGTGACCCAAAACTATTTTGCTTACAACATGAGCTACTAATATTGGGAGGGCCACAGTGGAGTCACGTCATATGTGTGTATGTTCCTGAAGGAGAATGATTGAAGCACTTAAGAACCCGGGATGTGAGCCAGGATAGCATTCCCAGCTTCCTGTCTGGATCCCGGTCCTCTGGGAGCAGATCAGGTGAATATTCCGGGATGAGAAAAGCACTCGGAGGGAGAGAGAGAGAGAAGGAAGGGAAGTCCCCTCCACCTTCCTCCGTCTTGTCTTGTTGACTCTACGGATCCAACGGTGCCACATATGTCCAGCATATGGTACAAGGACATGCAAACCTAAACTCAAGTGAAAATACACACTCAAACACAGGCTTACCTGGGCACGGAGGCATATAGTCGATCGGTGTCGTTGTATCTCGGAGCTATTCGTGGATCAGGCCCTCTGATCTGTGAAGCACAGAGAAATCGAATAAGATTGTGCTACAATCTTATAATGTGACATTTAGATGTGGGTTTAAAGGTGAAGAGTGCAATTTCTGTACACTAGCAACACCACATAGAATTACAAAGTAGTGTGCTTACCAAAAAAGCATTGATAACAATGAAAAATATGTGCATTATAAAAACAGCACAACACATGAAAACCAAGTTTATAATTTTTTCCCCCACTATTTTTAATGTCAAAATGTGAAAAGACACATACAGGACATGACACATACAGGACATACATACCTTTCAAAAGTTTGGGGTCAGTAATTGATTATTGATTTTGAAAGAAGTCTCTTGATCAAAAATGCAATAAAATAGTAATACTATAAATATTATTACAATTTAAAATCATTCTAATATGCTGCTTTGCTGTTCAAGAAATATTCATTATTATTAATGTTGAAAACAGTTGTGCTGCTTAATATTTCTGTTAAAACTGATCATTTTTTTTCAGGATTCTTTCATGAATATAGCTCATGAAAAGTTCTTTTGAAAAGTTTTTCAAAAGTTATTTGAAATAGAAATCCTTTGTAACACTGTAAATATTTTTACGGTCACTTTTGATCAATTTAATGTGTCCTTGCTGAATAAAGGTATTAATTAAAAAATAAATAAATACATTTTTGAACAGTAGCATACATGAAGAAAGCTGTTTACATCAGTTTAAAAATCGGAGTGTGCCAAAAGGGTTTTACTTAATATGCTTATGAATTTTAACCAATACAAGAATCACACAGTTCAAGATGTTTCATCATCATGCACACCTGATGAACCTGGCAAGATATTAAACCAGTGTGACCAACTGTCACAGTACCTATTACTAGTCGCAGTGTTTCATATGAGCGCAAACTAGAGTCTGGGTCTTTTTGTTACTTAAAACATCAAAAGGCGATAAGCTTGAGAGTTGTAGTGTGCATGGAAACTGGAATACATAATGAAGATAGATAAATTCATATAATTTCTATATGATGACTATAAATCAGGGAGAGCAAGAGGAGAGGAAAAGAGTAAACAAGAGAGAGAAATGATGCAGCTCGACTGATTTAGTGGAGAAAAGAGGTCAGTGTCTTCAGAGAAAGTCTTCTTGACCATGTAATATGACCCCCCCCCC
>NW_015555974.1:587278-588164 GCF_001515605.1 Sinocyclocheilus anshuiensis | reverse complement strand
AAAAAAAAAAACTTTATTCAATATATGCAGGATTCATGAATTATATATCTACCCTGTTTAATTCTATAATTACCATCAGTATGAGCTGTTAACCTCAATTTAGCATGACCGTCAAAGTGCAGAGAAGAACAAAACATGAACAGGCAACGACAAACATGTTTCTTCATTTTTAATGCATTTTTTTTTGTCTCTGCAAACATGGAGGAAAATCGGATGCATTATTTTCCCATTACATCTCCTATGGTTTTGTTATGATTCCAATGAATAATTAAAGCTTATTTCTCTTTATGTGACTATTCCAAGATTTTGCAAGCTTGTATAAGAGAAATAACTTGCGTTAGACACACATGGCAGGGTTTAACAGTAGTCTCATATGACCGCAGTGGGATTGTGGGAGTGCTGCGTGTGGCAGCTCCTGACAGATGAAGGTTAGGGGCATTATGTAAAGAAGGGCAGCTCATTTCTGGGGACTATGTGAGGAAAATGGTGGCATTTGTCTCAATGAGGAGTTTATAAGTGCACGTCCTCCCGTGTGTAATGGCAGCCCTGAGCACTACCCTGCATGCTAAGTGTGATCTTTAAACACAAAGGTGTCTCGCAGGGATCGAATGTCACCGAGAGTAAGAGAGAGAGATGACGACACGCGCACGGCGTAAAGGTCACATTTAGAGAAGCGAGAGATGATTGTGGGAATGATAGACCACTGCGCATGCCAAATGATCAGAACGATAAACAATTCCTCACTTTCCTCCGTTCCTTTCATTCTTTATTCTGTCTATTCTGGCCATACAGGTCATCAGTCACACCCATTGTCACAGATGGAAGTATTCATGTCGTCATGAATGTTTCTGTCTCCACAGAACCCAGTAATATATATATATATATA
>NW_015555974.1:585991-587198 GCF_001515605.1 Sinocyclocheilus anshuiensis | reverse complement strand
ATATATATATATATATATATATATATATATATATTAGTGCTGGGCAACGATTACAATTTTTAATCATGATTAATCGCATGATTGTCTGTGCATTATGCACAAAATTCAATAATGCATTCAAAAGTAGTGATTTTTGCACTTATTTCATTTAAAAGTACTGCTATATGAACAAAAGTGCAATAACATTTGGTTTGCAAACACTTTAAACATTTTCGGAGCAAAAAGGACCCGAACACCACATAAGGTGCTTTTTTACCGCAGTATTCCTTTTACATAGTAGCAGTTAAAATAATTATTGTAAATCTCAACTTAAACATTAATGTGATCAAATTAAATATAAAAACAAAGGTATTTGCTACTGCCAGGGCATAAACGTTTTTATAAAAAATATTTTATAGTTTGTTATAGAAAAATAAGTTATGCTCAGAGTCCAGAGCCTCGATCATAACATTATAACAGGACCCTTAGAGACCTGCACTATCGTGGGACCTAACGCAGCAGAGTGCGGCGTGGCACAACACTTGATGGGCGAGTGTGGGCGGGTAAACACTCGTGTGTGCGGGATGCGGGAGAATAAGGGTGTACTCACACTAGGCAATCTTAACCGTGCCCAAGCAGTGATGACACTCATCCAAAACCAGTACTGATCAACATCCCACCCCTCCTGTGACCCATGGTTTGTCTATGTGTATTCAGAGCCAGTGAGCAATGGACTTTCATAAAAATAAAAAACTGCGTTAATGCACGATAAAATAATAGTCGCATTAATCAATTAATGCGTTAACGCGATAATAACGCGTGAACTTCCCCGGCCCTAATATATATATATATATATATATGTATATATATAATACATACAGTATATATATATATATATAGCTTCAATTTATTGTAATTTTACAATAATTTTACAGTAATTTTAGTATTTCAAATTGTTTGTGAAACAAATCTGAAATAGTGCATATTCTTTAAGCAATAAAGTTGGAGGATGTTAAAACGCTAGCTAGTTGCTTTCATAGGGCCGGTTATAAACAACATACAGGGAGAATAAGGGTGTACTCACACTAGGCAATCTTAACCGTGCCCAAGCGTGTTTGATCCCAAAGCCCGGTTCGTTTGACTAGTGTGATCACTCTGTGCAGTGCTCGGGCGTGTTTCGTTCAGCCGTCCCTGGCTCGGTTGGAAGAGGTGGGCCAGAGCGCGGTTC
>NW_015555974.1:570957-585872 GCF_001515605.1 Sinocyclocheilus anshuiensis | reverse complement strand
CGGCCGGTTATAAACAACATACAGAACTACCAAACTTTGCTATAAGTTTGATTGCATCATATAATAACTGCTGTAAATAGTGTTCATCGTCTGTTTGATTATGTCTTTAATTGATTTTTCCATACATTTCTGCCATATGTACATTAACTGACAGTCACCACTGATAAGCTACTACTAAATATTGTAGAAACTTAATTTTCTGTAAAGTTGCTTTGCAACGATTTGTATCGTAAAAAGCGCTATACAAATAAACTTGAATTGAACTGAACTGAATTACAAAATACAAGAGACTCCAGTGACTTTGGATCTTCCACATTACCCACGTGCTTCTCTTCACTGCCCACAGATGTTATCTCGGGCACAGGCGATTGATCTTAACCGGGTAATTAGCATTTTAGGCAGAAAGGACAAGACACGGGCCTGCTGCCAGATGCTTGAGTCCAACTGAGAGAGAGAAACTTTGCCACGGTAGGCTTGGTGGTCCGAGTTTTACCCTGTGGGGTCAAAAAGGATCATCAAAACCTGCTCAACCCTACTAAACCTCACCAAAGGGGGACACTGAGGCACCATGGCAACCAGGCTGGCAAAATAAAATAAAAAAACATGTCTTTGCGGTCCTGTTATCAGATCAAAACGGCTGTGTGGACAGATGAAGGACTCGTGCTCTGCTGTGAATGCTGAGAAAATGTGCATGTTATGCCATCGGACTTGACTGAGACGGCAAACAGACGCCACAACAAATGTGCAAATATTTACAAATAGGCATACGCCACTCATGCGTACAGATGCAGGGAGATTAGTCGGATGTATTTGAGGAGTTTGATTAAACACAAAGAAGCACATGTACAGCATGAAGGGCAAGGTCACCTGGAGCTCACTGGGACTATTTATACCTTAAGAACCACAAAAAATAGCTATATTGGCAAAAATGTTTAGCAATAAACATCTAAGTTACGCATAATAATTAAATAATATATAATTTATAAAAGGACA
Organism: Sinocyclocheilus anshuiensis; assembly: GCF_001515605.1. Taxonomy (NCBI): domain Eukaryota; kingdom Metazoa; phylum Chordata; class Actinopteri; order Cypriniformes; family Cyprinidae; genus Sinocyclocheilus; species Sinocyclocheilus anshuiensis. Next base: position 584,879 of record NW_015555974.1, on the reverse strand, counting down.
AAAAACATCCATATATTCATATATTTGGATATATACATATACACTACATTTAAATAATAAGCTTGGAAAGATTTTGTTTTAGTTTTTTATGTTTTTGAAAGAAGTCTCTTACGCTCACCAAGGCTGTATTTATTTGATAAAAAATACAGTCAATACAACAATATTGTGAAATATTATTACAATTTAAAATAACTTCTATTTTGATTTCTATTTTAAAATGTAATTTAAAATGACAAAGCTGAATTTTCAGCATCATTACTCTAGTCTTCAGTGTCACATGATTATTTTGAAATCATTCTAATGTTAATTTGCTGCTCAAGAAACATTTCTTATTATCAATATTGAAATAAAGTTGTGCTGCTTAAATTTTTTTGCAGAATCCGTAATTTTTAAAGTTTAAAAGAACAGCATTTATTTGAAATTGAAATCTTTTGTAACATTATAAATGTTTTTACTGTCACTTTTGATCAATTTAATGCATCCTTGTGGAATAAAATTGTAATTTCTTTAATAAATAAATAAATACAAAATTGTACTATAATTGTGTATTATACGTCTATTGGACATACACAAATTACACACAAATCTGTCAAGTTTACCACTCACTTGAAAAAAGTATGAAATTTTGAAGTCCTCAGTAACTTTTGTTCTTTATCATTACTATTTTTGGTAATGAGATTCCATTGATTTGGGCTCAGAGTCAAACTCCATTCCAGAGGGAATTAGCAGTCTGGATTGAAGTTTTGCGGTTGGACTCCAACAGGACTCAAGCTTAGCACATTTCTCAACAAACACAAACTGTGCTCAGCGTTTGCCACAAAAAACTCAAGCTGTAATATTGCAAAATATTCTTACAATTTTCACAATATATTTCACAACAATTATATTTTGAAATGTAATTTATTCCTGTGAGGCAAAGCTGAATTTTCAGCATCATTACTCTAGTCTTCAGTGTCACATGATTATTTTGAAATCATTCTAATGTTAATTTGCTGCTCAAGAAACATTTCTTATTATCAATATTGAAATAAAGTTGTGCTGCTTAAATTTTTTTGCAGAATCCGTAATTTTTAAAGTTTAAAAGAACAGCATTTATTTGAAATTGAAATCTTTTGTAACATTATAAATGTTTTTACTGTCACTTTTGATCAATTTAATGCATCCTTGTGGAATAAAATTGTAATTTCTTTAATAAATAAATAAATACAAAATTGTACTATAATTGTGTATTATACGTCTATTGGACATACACAAATTACACACAAATCTGTCAAGTTTACCACTCACTTGAAAAAAGTATGAAATTTTGAAGTCCTCAGTAACTTTTGTTCTTTATCATTACTATTTTTGGTAATGAGATTCCATTGATTTGGGCTCAGAGTCAAACTCCATTCCAGAGGGAATTAGCAGTCTGGATTGAAGTTTTGCGGTTGGACTCCAACAGGACTCAAGCTTAGCACATTTCTCAACAAACACAAACTGTGCTCAGCGTTTGCCACAAAAAACTCAAGCTGTGAGCAATGTCCCTGAAAACTCAGCTGTGCTTCGTCACTTCAGCTGAGTGTGTGTATGTAGCTAAAACTTCACCAGACACGCTTCTTTTTATACACCACAGCTATAAAAGCAAGTAAAACAGCCTGGCACCTCATTAAAAACAAGACATGCACTTCATTAGAGCACAGTTTCTCAAATGCAAAAATAAAAATATAGCTTCTTCCTCCATCTCGTTTCATTTAATTCCCAAATTGGAATTACATTGTGGTTGCGAACAGGACGCAGAAAATGCAATTTGAAAATAAGGAAGTAGAATAAAGATTAAATGAAATTCAAAGAAACCTGCAATAAGTGTAGTTCTTAATTAAGTTTATACTATGGGGCTGTTGAATGCTCGAATCTGACTGGTTGACGACATTCTAGGGTGTGCAATTATTTTCAGGGAAACGCATGGCTAAAGTAGTTCCTGGCAGGTCTTGACCGCATTTCATGTCCATATCACTTCACCAAACGATTTCAGTTATTTCGCCAAACGATTTCAGTTATATCAAAGGTCCTTACAGCCCCCAACAGCTCTCTCTAATAACTTCATTATTAATTACATTATTATGCCATCATCAGCATAAGCCTCCATTACTAGGTCTAAAATTATGTTTTGGAATTAGCAACAGAGGTGTGGGATGAGATGCGGAAGAAATTAATCCTACACGCAATAGCGTTTTATGGATAAAGGACAAAGATCTGACAAACGTCATTAAATACAACATCTGAACAACATTGTGAGGTGTGGTAACCATAGTATAAGCAGAATAATTGATGACGGGCTGTTAAATTATTAGAAAATAATGCACACCCAAGGTGGTGATGCGGCCACGATGCAAAGTGAAGGTGGCGTTACACCTTGGTTGTGCATTAATTTCTTAAGTTTAAAAAGTCTTAATAAGTTTTAGTCCTTAAAGACAAATGTTACCAAGAAATTTTTACTTAAATGTATGTATTCTTATTTATATTTAATAAATTAACTTTCAATTTACATAAACAAATGGAAGATCACTTCATTTCCCAGAATGCCATTACCTACTGAATTTTTAAAATCTTTAAATCAGTAAATTATACTTTCTGTAATTGCGATTCAAATTCCTTTGTTATAAGTCACTTATCAAAACATATTGTGAAGCCGCTTGAAGGTTGCAGATTTTCAAAAGCCCCGATTTATTGAGTCTTTATAGAAACAAATTATCTAATCAGCACAATATCTTGGTTTAGTTTGGACTCATTCAGTTGGCAAGGTTTTGGTTCACATCACTCTTTAAAGACATTGCAAGACTTTACTTTTCGTCTTTTTGGAATTTTGTCAAAGCTTCCGCAAAAGCGTTCACCAGACTCCAACTCAACGCTATAACAAACATGCCCTAAACACGCCATGATCCCATCGCTTGTTGATTCTCTCCCTATTGTAGCGTCTGGACCAATCAAACACACAATTTTTCATTTGATTTAACAAATCAGTTATTCATTAGATTAACAAATCGTCACAGTCCCCTCACCCAATAAACTGGATGCCAGGATGTCTGCAACGACACCAGGCCCCCCCTGGTAATATTTATAATTAATTATAACTAGTTATGATTAATTATTCATATTTCCCCATGAGCTGATTCGCTACACTATAGTCTCTAAAGCCATGGTGTGTGTGGTATTCTGATCTTTGATGTAGTGCTGTCATGGCCCAGTACCCTCTAACATGCCCTGAGAAGCCATGGCTATGCCGCCCAGACGGCCCAGGCTTGTTAGCAGCAGATGGTGGAACCATTTTGAGAGGGTAATTTAGACACAAGGCTGTAGGAGGCTGGTCATGACCTCCTCATGTATCGAGCTCAACCCACTGAAAGACAGCTGCTTTTGCTATCTAGTACTGAGTGATATGTGTCCCACTGTATAGACATTTGTATTTACATTTTAAACACAATATTGTCAGTTACTTTATCTTTGTTCTGCCAACAAAAATAGTTCCAAACAAAGCCACACATTATTGGTGCTGCAGAATAAACTGGTGTTGTAGAATTAATCGGTTAAGTGATTCAATGACTCAGTCATAAAGAGCTTTGGCATTCTGGGTGGTTTCTATGGTGTTGTACATGGTTGCTAGGATGTTCTATGTGGTTACTAGTATGCTCTGGGTAATTGCTAGGACATGAATGGGGGGGTTCTAGGATGTTAATAGGTGGTTACTAGGATGTTCTGGGTGGTTGTTTGGATATTCTGGGTGATTGCTAGGCTAGGGTGTTTCAGATGGTTGCTAGGGCATTGAAAGGTGGTTGCTAGGGTATTACTAGTCGGTTGCCAACTTGTTTTGGGTATTTTGGGTGGTTGCTAGGGTATTTCAGATTGTTGATAGGACATTAATAGGTGGTTGCTAGTGTGTTTTAGACGGTTGCTTCATTCCTGAATGACTGAGTTTTTGAGCAAATCAGTTGAGTGATTCAATTAATCATTTCCTGAATGAATCTGCATTTTAGAATGAATTGGTTGAGTGATTCAATGAATCCGAATCAGTGTTTAAGAATGAATCAGTGAGTGACTCAATGACTCGCTCATAAAAACATCACTTACTTCATTCCTGAATGATTCAGTGTTTTTGAGTAAATCAGGTGAGTGATTCAATAACTCACTCATATTAGGCTTGTTTGAGATGCGCCTCGCCTTGCCTGAAATGTAGGTGAGAGTAGGCGGCTGCAGTGAGGGGAGGAGTGAAATAAGCGCAGTCAAGACGGACAGTTCTGCCCTCTCGAAGTGGAACAGATACCAACGAGATCAAACTGGCATGCATCTCGCGGTGATCACCGGTGATCGGTTCTGCGCAGATTTTGCTCATCTCAAACAAGCCTAAAGACTTGTTTCATTCCTGAATGATTCAGTGTTTTAGAACAAATCAGGTGGGTGATTCAGTGACTCACTCATAAAGACTTGTTTAATTTCTTAATGATTCAGTGTTTTTGAACAAATCAGGTGAGTGATTCAGTGACTCACTCATAAAGACTTCTTTAATTCCTGAATGATTTGGTGTATTTGAACAAACTGGTTGAATGAATGAGCCACGAGACACTTGTCAACGCCTGCTGGTGTAAATATGTAACCTGCAGAAAGATTCGTGGTAAGGTCCCACCACTAATACACAGACGAACAGTCTGTGATGCAAACAGTGAAAAGTCTAACTGTATAAAAAGAAATAAAGAAAATGTTAGGGAAGTGAAAACTGTATTAAAAGCTTTTTTTATGAAACAGCTACTGTTTACTCCTAAATTGCCATAATCCTCCACCAAAGTGCAAAACATTTTAAAGACCCAATAAAGAATTTGGGACGTGGTTATTATTCTGTCCTTGCTCATTTCTCCCGAGGTCTCGCAACGACAACCTCCCACCCACCGCTCTTCTCTTATTGTTTTAGTGGCTTCATTCAGATTCCTGACCACAGTTTCCTGCTCTCAAACAAAGGCTACGGCCCTGTGATATGATTTGGTCTTCCTGCAACACTCGTGTCTGACCTTCCAGAGAAGGTGTGACCTGCTCTCTAGATCAAAGATGAGTCAAGGCCTGTTGTTTCTTGTCCATCTCTGCTTTTCTCGCTTTCCTTCACTCTTAATCTGTCTCTGTGAGCTCATGTTGATATGTTTTGACATGTCAGGCACCTGGTTTAAGGATTTGGGATTATTTGTCGGTTCTGTGGAGAGCCACCTAGTCGCTGTCACTCAATCTTTTTACACTTGGCCGTCACGGCTGCCCGTCAAGTGGGTGCGTGCATTTGGAGATGCAGATGCTGGCTTAATTAGACCTGACAGGGCCAGGGTGCTCGTCTCAAACTGTTTTGTTGCAAGGAAGTGAGGATAACAATCAGAATGACAACCGTCTTAATTTTCCATCTTCTCTCTCTCTCTCTCCTTCTGTCTCTTTTCTTTCATTCTCTGCATCTGCCCTGTTTCCTCTCTGTCACTGCAAGCTGCCTTTCTCATTTCGTTCTGGATCCACTGGTCTCATGTCAGCTTGAAAGTACGAGCATGACTTGTAAAGAGGGATGTGCAATGTATCTGTGATCATACTGTTATCGGCCAATATAAGCATTTTTTAAAAGGAGAAGTGTCATTTTTTCAACTTTCTCCAACCCCAACTTCATCTCCCAAATATAGGTCTAGAAAACGTGTCTGACACACTAGTGTTGGAGAAATGACACACTAAACCTTTAAATGACAAACACAAAATGGCATAGATTGCAACCAAGATGCTAGGGTTGCTAAGTAATTCTGGGTGGTTTCTAGGGTGTGCTAGGTGATTGCTAGGATGTTCTATGTAGTCACTAGGTTGTTGTGGGTTGTTAAGATATTCTGGATGGTTGCTAGGGCGTTCAGGGTGGTTTACATGGCATTCTAGGTGATCGCTAGGATGTTCTGAGTGGTTGTTTGGATATTCTGGGTGGTTGGTAGGGTGTTTTAGATAGGGTGTTAACAGGCGGTTGCTAGGGTGCTAATAGGTGGTTGCTTGAACGTTTTATGTGATCACTAGGATAATCTGGGTGGTTGTTAAGATATTCTAGGTGGTTCCTAGGACATTCAAGGTTGTTTGTTGGTTGCTAGGGTGTTCTTTTGGATGTTCTAGGTGGTTGCTAGGGTGTTTTAAATAGTAGCTAGGGCGTTAGCAGATGGTTGATCTGGGCGGTTGCTAGGGTGTTAATAGGTGTTTTTTTAAGAACATTCTGGGTGTTTGCTAGTGCATTAATAGTTGACTGCCTGGGTGTTTATAGGTGGTTGCCAGGGTGTTTTCTATGATTGTTAGTGTGTTAACAGGTGGTTGCTAAGGTGTTGTGGGTGGTTGCTAAGTCATTCTATGTGGTTCCTAGGGTGTTATATGTGGTTACTAGAGCATTCTGGGTAGTTGCTAGAATATTCTGAGTGGTTGCTAGAGTGTTTAGGTGATTGCTAGGGTGTTGGTAAGTGGTTGATATGGTCTTCTATGTAATTGCCTGGGTGTTTTCTATGATTGCTATGATTTTCTCTGATTACTAGGGTGTTCTGGGCGGCTGCTAGGGCATTCTAGGTGGTTGTTAGGATATTCTGGGTGGTTGCTAGGGTTTTGGGTAAGTGGTTGATATTGTATTCTAGCTAGTTGCTAGGTTGTCCTGTGTGGTTGCTTACTGGACCAAGTCAGAACGGCCCAACCCAAAATCTCTATAATAATCAGTTCCCTAGATACCGTTCAGGTCCCTCCTTATAGGCAAATCTATAACACTGATCATTTAGAAAAGTAACAACACAATCTTCTGTCCACAGCGCAGACATTCAGAGGTTTGTTTAAATCACTAACCCTAAGTATGAGCAATAATAGAAGTGATGCTTGCCTTAGCAAACACCACTAATGAGGAATTAATCATTATTCCCAGCATTGCTCACCAATTCTCTACTGGTTTGTTCCTGCTTATGCGGTATGAGATCTTAGATGAGTTCTGAAGCACAGACACACACACACACACACACACACTGCAGACAGACTCAAGGTCTGTGAAAACCAGTCTGTAATCCAATTAAATTATTCTGTTGTTAATGAATCATAACCCACAGTCCCTGCTGTGTTTGTGTGCGTGTGCATCTGTGTGTGCGTACGTCTACGCCACATGCTAGTCCTTATGTTGGCCTGAACGTCCTTCTCCATTTCTTCTGTTATTCTGTCAGCAACCATTTGTCTTTCTTTTATTCATTTCACCTATTCATTCATCTATTTCCAAGTAAACTGTCACTTCTCAATTAAGAAATGTCTTCATGTATTATACGAACATTGTTAAAACCTTTATACCAGGGCTGCTCTTCTACAGTCACCATTAAAACCAGCTCCAAGATAAATCACAACATTACCAAAGCCAAAAATTATAAGCAAAACGACAAAGATGAAGGTACTAGACTGGATATTTCATTTCAATTCAATGACGCATTGCAAGTGACAAAAAAGGTTCAATAGAAAACTATTAACTTATAGTCACTGATTATAAATAATAATAATAATAATAATAATAATAACAATAATAATAATACAAATTCAAAAGTTTGGGGTCAGTAAGATTTTTTAAATGTTTTTTTTAAATTTCTTATACACACAAAGGCTGCATTTATTTGATCAAAAATACAGTAAAAACAGCAATATTCTAAAATATTACAATTTAAAATAGTTTCTAGTGTTTTTACTGTCACTTTTAATCAATTTAATTTAATTAATCCTTTTTGAATAAAAGCATTAACTTCTTAAAAAATTCTTAAAAAATTCAAAAATTCCAAAGACTGATTTAATTACGACATTCACGATGCTTCATGAAAGTGGATGATTTTCAATGGAAGAAAGACAAAGAATGGTATTTTTTTGACCATTCAAAAAAGTAAACTGCGACAGAGTCTAATGAAATATGTTTAATGCTGACCATAGTTTACATTGGCTGAATAAGAGTAGATTTATGTAGCGTAACATTATTCATACAGATTTGTAATGACAAGTTATTCAAGCCTAATATAATCCTTAAAGTTCAAAAGGAATGCAATATCAATAATAGTAAAACTATTATTAATCATTACTCTGTTAATTACAGCAACTGTGATGCAATTTGCATTAGTGCATCAAAACTGAATGCACTAAATTGCAAAAACCATCAACATTAACGTAATAAATAATTATTTCCGTGAGCCTACTCTGCTCTGATTGGTCAGATGGCCCAGTCTGTTGTGATTGATCTACCACGTTCAGTGCGTGTCAGAAACGATATGCCCATTTAGGGCTGGGCGATATAGCTAAAAAAATGATCAACGATATAATGTTTCATATCGTTTGGTATAGATAATTATTGACATTTTTAATAACCTTTTTTAAAACAAAGAGCAATAGATTTTTTTTTTTAATTTAACCACTGTATTTTTAAATTAACCCAATTTATTGAGACAAACAACACATTTTTTGTTTTAACAATCAAACACAAAATAAAAATTAAAACAAATATCTAATTTCTAATGTTTTATATGCAGATTAAATAGGTCTTGAGGAAACTTTTGGCTTGTTTCCCGAGGCCACAGGAGGGCGCAATGAACAAAATAATGCAGCACATTTAAATTGTCAACGCAAGGAAGTAACTCTATAAAAACGTGCATTACGTCTAAATTAACTCATAAAAATCCAATATAATTTCGTAAATTGCATAAACAATTATGAACAAAACAGCATCATGTATTTATGCATTGCTTAATCCAAAAAGCCGAAGCGCCATTCATACAGATTGCATTTAAAACATATGAGACGCAGTGAAAAGGAATAAACTTCCACAAATTTGAGACGTGTTTTCTACAAGTTTAAACTATAACTTTGCATGGCTTTCTATACATCTCTTGTGAGACGCGAGTGCAGCAGTCATATTTGTCCGACTAAAAAAATGTGCTGAATATGCATTCTGAATGGCTTGGTTTCGGTTTTAACCTAATCAAGATCTTCTCCGCATTGAGCTTCTATATTTCTCTAATATTTTGAATGAATAACGTAGCAGCGGCGCGTCTCGTGGGCTAGACTAACAAAACATTAAAATGCAACAACGTCACTTACATCATCACCGCATCTCGCGCGCCACTGATGACACTCCCTGATGCACACCTAACATTGCAAATGTTTAATTTAAATTCGACTAATATTCATTCTTTATTTACAATCTCCTCATCACAGGCAGGCACAGCACTCATTTCAGCATGTGTTCGTGTTTGTGTGTGCGTCACTCATAGCATGTGCCTATATCATGCGCTATATCGAACATTTTTTCTATCGTTATCGAAGAAGGTGTACCGTCGATAATTATCGATACCGTTTTATCGCCCAGGCCTACTTTGCAGCCTCATCTTTCGGATGTGAAAATAAAAGAATTTACTTTCACAGCGTAGGACACAGCGTCTTCTCGACATGATTTTAACCAAACGAACAAGCTATAGTGTTTGAGGGCGGGTCAAGTGGCCGGCAAACATATTACATAGTCGGGCATTATGCAAATGTGTTCCCCTGTGATGTGTAGCCATCATGGAAGTGGGATTCGAATTACTAACGACTTGTTTAGGCTGTTCAGAGTCGATTCTTTCTTTTGGGAGACAATAACTTTATTTATCGTGCACTTTCGGCTTTACAACTTTGCAGATCGTTTACATTCACATACAGCTACATTACACACTGCATGAAAGGCAATATTCGAAATGGCATAATAGGGGAACTTTAACAAACAATTCAGACAAAAGTGTTTCATGCAAGAAACATCGGACTCGTCACTTTCCTTACAAAACCAGAGCTTCTATTTACTGACTCAGTCGTTCCTGGAAAGTCTCAATGAAGTTGGCTTTTCCAGCAGATGTGTGTAATCATATAAACTATAATTGCAAACTTTGCCGAGCCCTGGACACAACCTTCAATCTCTGGAAAATTAAGTGCTGGACATCTGGGTGGACGGGAGCATGGCTCCGGGTGCTGAAATGACAGAGTTCAGGGCTCCGATAAGTGCTTCTGAAAAAAAGCCTTAGTTCCAATTTAGCATGAGTTTTTGTTTTAAAGTGGCCCAGAAGAGAACAGATGACTGTCACCCTTGCCATTTTCAAACCTTGTGATTTCTAGGAGGGATTTGTGCAAAATTGTACAATTTTGTCATTTCTGTGATTCTGTCTTGCTTTTCCCCCTTCTTTTCCTACTGTTTCAGCAGATTTTTATTCATATTTTCTTGCTGTCTTTCATGCACAATAAATCGCACGTCTCACATGGTCTCGTTTTCATAACATCATGTTGGATGCCCCATTTGTCATTTATTATTTCATTTTTACGCAAGGTGCCAAGAGAGTGCAGAAACTGTTGAAAGGTAGCAAGCAGAGCAAGTGTTCTCAATACTATTTTAACACTAAAAGGCATAGTTCACTCCAAAAATTGACATTTTATCATCATTTACTGTATTGCGCCAAACCTGTGTGACTTTCTTTTGTCTGTGGAACACAGAAGATTATATTTTGAAGGATGTTGGGATCTAAACAACACTTGGACCCCAATGACTGTCATTGTACGGACAAAAAAAAAACGTATTTTTATTGTTAACTAAAATTATAAAAAATTGTTTTTGGTAATTGAAAAACTTAAACTTCAATGATAATTAGAAATGTTGTCTTGGCAACTAACTGAAATAAGCTAAAAAGTACTGAAATAAAATAACAAAAAACTCAACTACATAGAAATATATAAAAAAAATGTAAAAAACATAAATATTAAACTAAAAATGAAAATATAATATCAAATATAAACAATACTAAAATAACACTTGTTTGGAGCAACATGAGGGTGAGTAAATGATGACAGCATTTTAATTTGGGGTAAACTATCCCTTTAAGGGAGCAGTTAAATATAGTTTAACTATTCCTTTAAATATGATTATCATGATTCATCTTTAGAAAGAATAAATAATAAATAAATAAAAAATGCTATTGTCTATTGTTTTGGCTTTACTACTCTAGTTGAATTAATTCTAGAGAATATTAAAATATCTACAGCTATCGCTGTGGAAAATCTTGCCTTTGTCTTATATTTATGACCAGAAAGAGGGCGCTAATGAAACACTCATCCCTGAGCATCATCAGCATGAATGACAGACTCCCATAATGCAATGGGAGGGGGCCACCAGACAAGACAAATGCATGGATCAGACGGCGAGATGTGCATATCTTGCTTTCTTAATGATCCAAAGAGTTATTTATTAATACTGTTTTAGTTATTTATTAAGCGAGATGTGTCTGGTGCTGGGAGTTTCTGCTGATAAACAGCCCTCGGTTTGCACATTAAGACCAAGATGATACTAAGACGTGCTGTTGTCATACGGATGAAAAAACATGACAGGAAGCTAGGAGGATTATTGCAGCTGAATTTGCATGTGTGCCCAGCGGTGCGGCGTGTAGAAGCAGGATGTCAAGGGACGGGTCAGATCACTTGAAGCTCTGGGCGACGCAGACACACACACACACCCACACAAACTACTACCTAGAGAACATGCTAACCAGACAACATCAGGATCTAAAATACATCTGGCTTCATACAGTGTGCATGCAGGAGACCATACCACGAATATTGCAAGCCTTCAATTTTACAGCAAAACTCCTCCAAAAAAAGATACAAAGGGGTTGAAAATGAAAGGTGGGGATATATGGAAATAAGAGGTTGTGATATAGTTTGCAGGGCAGATCAGAAAAGAAACCGACATGATTAAAGGGTGAAAGAGAAACTCAAAGTTGAGTTTGAAGTTCTCAAAGTTGCAAAGGAATTCACAGATGAACACAATTTAATTTTAACACAATAATGGCTGACTGTACTTTTGAAAGTGGCACTTAAAGTACAAATCTGGGCTTGAAACACTTAAAAAAAAATGTAATTATTTTCTGACTGAAGTGAAAGAAATTAAAGGAGGATCATAACCTTTTATGATTATGTGGTAGCTCAGGAAATATGACATTGGGTTTGTAGTGTTAAAGACAAAAAAAAAAAAAATCACATTATAATGGTTATTCCAGTGAACAGGAAAACAGTACTGTGCAGTGAGCAGATCCCTGCTGAGTCTAAGCAGATGAACAGATTAGTCCGAGTAACTTTAGATCTGGCCACAAACACACCGCAAGATGAACCCCGACAATCTGTGCCTGAGAAAGCAGCCAGGAAAGAAAGAAAGAAAGAAAGCACACATGCACTCACTCGTGAAAGGTCGTACTCCGGTCGTCTTCGGGCTGTCAGGTCGTCGTAGGATGGAGCTGGTCTCACCTGCTGAAGCTGATTCCTGATTTGCTGCAATCGTTCTTCATTACTAGAGACAGAGAAACAAGGCCGTTAAGAGAAGCTCTCCATTCAAACACTCTGGAAAATAAACTCACCAATCTGAGTGATGACCTTCTAATTCTAATCAGGGTTATTATAGTCATCATTAAATCAAAGCGTTAACGAGAAAGAAAAAAAAAACGTATTCAGCTAGTTGCCAAGGCAACATTTCTCATGTTCATTTATGATGTACTGAAATAACTAAAACTGAAATATAAATTTATTAAAACTGCAGACATATTTGGAAAAACAAAATGACAATTAAAAAAGACAAAAACACAACAAGATTACTAAAACTTTAACTAAAATTAACATGAAAATGGAAAATATGAAAAAAAACATTCAAAATATTAAAAACCTTAATAGTATCTCAATGATACTAAAATAACATGATAAATGATTCTAATACCAAATTATTCGATAAAGTTATACAACTGCAATCATTATAAAAAGACAGTCCATCAGATGAAAATGTAAACAAACATATGAATGAAAAGTAAGGGAAAACTAGTAGCAAATAAATCACCACAGCAAAAACAGTAATCATTTATACCACAGTAAACCTGTCTCATCCTACCGTTTAAAAAAAAAAAAGTGTTTGACTTGAGGCTGAAGTTAATGTGAAATTCTGTTTGTTAGATTTCCAAAATGAATGCAGCTAAAATAAACTACACTTGATGTAAAATTCAGTTCATTAAATTATCCATCTGTAAGCTCCATAAACACACATGTAACCTAAGGGCATGTATTGATTCAGAGCAGAACTAGCATTATAAAATCAACATTTAAACTCTGTCAACTTTTACTTCAAATGAATAGTACAGCAACCATATAGAAATTAGAAAAGAAAAATATTTGTCATTTTTCTGCCAATCAAATTTCCTCTACACAGCAGTATATGTAACTAAATATGCAATAATTGCATATGCAATTATATGAATATGTAATTGAATGTTAATAATTAACAACTATAATATATAATTATCAATATAATTAATAATTACATATTATAATGATTAATATTAATTACATACTCATATAATTACATATTAATATATAATTATCATAATTTAATATATATTTATCTATCTCTCTCTCTCTCTCTCTCTATCATATCTAATTAATTATTATAAATATTATAATTATAATAATAATAATAATTATTATTATTATTTAGGCATAATTACATAGGCAATTACATTAAAATAATTAAATATATTTAATGACATACTATAATTACACATATTTCATGTGCAGTTAAATAGTTATTGAAATAAATTTAATGGCATTTTGTGGCAATTAAATATGTAAAATAACACAAATAATTTATTTGATTGCATATTTAATAACTTAATTAATTATTTTTATTAATCTAAATAAATAAATACATAAATAAATAAAAAAATTACCAAACAAACCTGACTTAAAGTGAACATTTGAAATTACCTGGTAGTGCTATGATACATGTCCAAAAAATAAAGCAATTAATAACAAACAAAAAAAAAAAAAAAAAAAAAAAAAAAAACCCCTAACCAAAA
>NW_015555974.1:568434-570789 GCF_001515605.1 Sinocyclocheilus anshuiensis | reverse complement strand
ATCCCTGTACCAAAAGAACAAATTATTGAACTTATGTCTGCTACAAATGTCTAACTTTCAAGAAACTTCATCCACAGATGTTGCCAACTTCAAAATAATTGAAAATACTAGAGGCAGCGATCTATGGCACTCCAGCAGCTGGCGGAGGACAAGAGGAGCAGGGAACGGCATCCATTATCTAATCCCACAGAACGCAATTAGAGCTGCCATTTTGATTGAGAGTCCACATGACCCTCTGAATGAGAAACACTATCAATGTTTAATTAGCTCCCGTCGAGCATGTATGCATCATATTCATATTAGTTACAGGACTGGAGCCAACCTGAAGTGCTTTAGAGGGACTGGCGGAATAAACAAAGGGAAAAAGAATACTGCAAAAAATACCTCACATTTACAAAGATAATTAAACACACACATCCACGTACAAATAAGAGACCATCTGAAGACCGACTGTCATCACCAGTTCATTTAGTGTATTATGATAGCGAGTAAAGCCGGAGATATTACCTTTCCCTCTGAGACAGAGAATTAGACAGACAGAGCAATCTGAGATCATCATCACAGACCGAGGCTGTTTCCTGCTGTGATTTACCCGTTTACATTACATTTGAGTAAAGCTAATCAGTGCTTGTGTTGAGCAACAGAATGCAGTGCTAACTATGAGCGTGTGTGAGCTCTAGACATGAATGTGAGTGATTTTTGCCCATTTTGTCTAAATCATTCACCAGTTTTCTTACTCTCTTCACACCAACTTTGGTCAGAAAATCAATAATTTATAATATATTATTATTATATATTTTACATTAAATATTTATATTTAAAGTATCTTTATGTGAAATATATTTTAAAATATGTCTTTAAAATAAATAATTTAACATATCTAAAATATTGTGCCAAGATAATGTATTTTTATATTTCTAAGCCAATTAAAAAAAAATAAAAAAAATACTGTTTAGATGATGTTATGTTAGATAGTTTTGGTGGTGCAAACTGTTTTTAAATATTAAATGAATGAACAATTAAATATATTTTATGACATTCAGTTATAATTACATATGCAATTAAAGAAATAAAATGTATTTATTTTATTGCATATTTGGTTACATGTTCAGTTATAATTGCACTTAAAAAAAAAAAGAATAAATATATAACTGTGGTGGCACATTAATTACATTTCGTATTAACATGTTAATTTACCAAATTGTTTTCCAGGTGTAAACAACTTTTTATTAAACATTTTGTCACCTTGGAATTATAAGGTTCTATCTGCATTCTGAGCAGTTTCGAGATATTGAGCTTCAAAGTTGCATTCCATATAGTGATATGGGATATGGGGAAAAAGTCTCTTTCATACATCAATCCCAAAATGTACACAACTTTAAAAAAAAAAAAAAGCATCACATGATGTAAATAAGTTACAGAATACGAATATGTAAATAACTAAATTTTGACAAAAAAATGGCAGATGGAACCTTGTAATTCCAAGGTGATTATTTACATAATGTCGCTGTTGCTTTCACTTTTTTGTAAAACATAAATATATATTTCTAGTCTCTCTGACAAGGAATGCTGGTCTTGGATCAGTTTTTCACTAACTAATGAATATGATTATGTAGACGGGGGAATTAATCCACAATCTGACTGTGAAGCTGTCAACACATGGAGCCCGAGCGGCCAAATAATCCATGAATGAATAGATATTGACATACAGGTTATGCTAGAAACTGTGACACACTTCTCTCTGCTTCCCTGTTCAATTCATCTCTATACCTCTATCTTACTTCTGCAGGACGTACTGAATAATGAGATCTGACAACAGGCTGCCATCTTTTCCAGCTGGACACCACCACACAGGCCTGTAATCAGAAATGACACCCTTTTCTAAACACACCTGCCATTGAGGTCTTAATGAATATGTCCGCTGTTCAATTACACAGTCTTGCTCGGTCTTGACAGGGCTGTCAGAGATGTGTGTGGCCACAAAGATCACTATAGGAAATGCTCACGGAAATGAGAAATAAATAGCTTCTGATTTATTTCTTTGATTGATTGGATAAACATCCTGAAAATATAGTTGAAGGGTCAGGATTATAGTTAAGGTACTGTCAAACTTTAGTTTAGTTCTCACAGTGATTGCTACTAAAATTTAACTGTAGTACTTTTTTATTTGGAAGCTATGATTTTTTTCTTTTCCATATACATAATTTATAATTATACTACTACTAATACTAAATATTATTAATATTATTAGTAGTAGTATATTTTTAAGCACATTTTCATCAGGAACCTATTATAATTCCAATACCATAGTCACCTGACAAAAAAAAACAAAAAAATAGGTGTGTGTGTGTGTAT
>NW_015555974.1:563685-568406 GCF_001515605.1 Sinocyclocheilus anshuiensis | reverse complement strand
TGTAAATATATCATGTCATATCATTGTAAAATCAAAATAAAATAAATAGTACAAGTGAAATAAAATTGTAAACTGTATTACATTTTCATTAGGTACCTATGATTTTGTTTTATTAAAATACTTTTTTTTATAATAATAACAGGGACAATACATATTTAGATATTTATTTATTTATAAGTACATTTTAATCAGCAACCAAAGTAATAGTCATAGCACTTGGCAAATAAAATTAAATTAAATACAATTTAAAAATAAAATAATAAAATAAAATAATGCCTGTAATTCCTGTAATCATTATAATTTCCCTGTAGTAACAATTATGTAGGAATGATCTTCAACTATGGTGTAATGGAAAATGTCTGTAGAAGAACTACTGAAGTTGGACAGTACACTAACCCTTTTTGTGAGAGTTGCACCTTACTTTCTAAGCACTACATTTACGGGAACCATCTTAGTGTTTACTGCTCCAACGTGATGGAGAACAATGCAGAAGTGGAGGAAAGGCGTTAAGAAACAGCAGTTTCTTCAAAGAATTAGAGTTGGCCACAGTACACGGCCGGTGGGCCATTAGTTCGATTAAGCCCACTCCTCAGTGCTGGATGCTGTCCAAATATCTGGAGCCGGGTCCAGCTTTGTTGGCTGCCACTGACTCTGTGTCAGCATTTCTGCCGAAAAATGACCGTGCGGTGCTCAAACTCTCCTAAACAAGAAAAGCGAGGCTCTATTTTCCACGTGTGATCAACACTAACATTTATTAGTCACATATATTATACACCAAATGCCAGCAAGAACAAAGGGCTGTTAGGAGCAGTCAGGCGACACACGCCAGAGAGAGAATGGTAATTAAGTACCATGCTAAAGTAGATGAGACATCAGCACTTGGAGAAAGCGAGACAGTGAGATGAGGAGGGGGCCTTCGCATATCTGTCTGGCTGTTACTTTGTGCTTAATTGACCGTCTCTCTCCTGCTATCTTTCTCTCTTATTTGCTCTCTGATGTGAAAATCGAGGCTCGTGCACACACACACACACTCACAGCGATTCATAGCTCCGCTTCAGACGAGACATTTCTCACACTTTCTTCTTTGACAGCACGCAGTGTAACCTACAGTAACATACTGTCACATTAGTGTACCTGAGTGAGTCCTTCATGTCAGACATTCACTGATTTTATTCTATGGTGTCCTAGCATACTACCATAATTGTTTATCAAACAAAAATGGGACAGTTTACACAAAACCAGTATAAATAAGTATGTTTCTATTCTAGACGTATAGGAGTAATCATAGGCTATGTTCACACTGTCAGTTTTGGGGATTAACAACCACATTTATGTATGAATGTGCAGCAGGAGGCACGCCAGTGTTCCATACCAGTAACCATAGCGACAGTGACGAACGTAATATCAAAGATGGCGATGTCCATAAAACTGAAGCTTCTTTTCACTTTTTGACACGACAAGAGTCCAATCGAGCTGCAAGTTCATCCGTCAAATCTTCTTTAACTGACAGCAGCTTTTATATCTGGGTGGAGAGCAGAGCATTCGAGTCACACGTAGAACATAAAACTGACGGGAGCAGCATTGACTGGATCTAAAACCTTCAGACGACACACAGCTCCTACCCGTGTCGCTGTAAGTTACCGAAACCACACATGAAAACCCAAAACACAAGACAGACACGCATTTGTGCAGCAGAGCGGCTCTCTGGCACTATGAGAAAACTAGCTGTCCAGTCCGGTTCCGTTCACACAGGGCGGATCTGAAAGTCTGAAAGGGAGTGAGTTCAGTTACAGAACGTGGTTGTCACTCCCATAAATAACCGTACTGTGTGTGAACGTAACGATATTATGGACTCAAATGCAGGACTGACAACTGTATTCGGCTGCTGTGTGAATGTGGCCTTGGTTTCTGCCAAAATACCAACGTTACAACAGTTCTTACCATAAATAATCTGTGATCAGGTTGGTTTTAGTCACCAGTGTCATCAAAAAAAGAAATTAGACAAAAGATTTCAGAAACTCTTCAACACTGTTACAGTAGTATTACTGTGGTAACTATAGTATTTTGTCATGAAACTATGGTTCCCATGGTGTATTTTTGTACGGAATGAACAGGAAACGTGGTGCATAGTCCTGAGAAGGTATCCGAATGTATTTCCAAGTGTATTTCTCAGAGCGAGTCTGTGTGTTTGTGTGTGTGTGATAGGATTACAGCTCTACTGAGCTCGGTGGACAGCACAGCACACGGAAGATAATCTTGTGCGAATCGATGGTGGGACAAGAGCAAGAATGAACACGGTCCCCACGGACACTGCAACACTCACGCATAATTACCGCCAGACAACAAATCAATGCTCTCAGTCGTTGAGACCACTCAACCCGGACTAAAAACTCACCAGTGAGACATACATTCCCTCTGTATATACAGACTGTAGAGCTACACAGTAAATCACAAATGACTTCACAAACCTGTCTGTCAATATTTCAGCTTGATTCGACTGAAAGGCCAAAGCGTTCGTTACGTTCGACGTGCCTGGAGTTTTGGTATGTTGCATGTACATCGCCAAAGCAAAATGTTTTCTGCTTTTGATAACAGGTTCAACAAGTAATATAACTTTCATTGATTTACTTTTACAGAGTGACTATACTGAGGAGTTTGTGAAAAGCAGAAAATAGACATAATCGGTTTCAATAATAATGATAATAATTTTGAACAACAGTAGTATTGACCTACAACAGTAAAACACATCATATGTATTATGAATATAAATAATATAAAATATTATTGATAATAATAGTACATTAATAAATAAATATATATATATACACACACACACACACACACACACACTTATGAGTATATTCATAAGTAAATATATTCAGCATTATTATTATGTTTTAATGTGTTTAATGTTTTAGTGTTTTACTTTTGTAGTCTAATAACTGCAATTATTATTGTGTCAAAAAAAAAGCAGAACCAACAGGTTTGACTAATAACGATGATAATAATAAAAAAAAAAAAAATCTTGTACAGTAGTATTACACACCAACAGTAAAACACATATATATTCTGAATATTTAATAACAACAATACACTAAAATATTAAACAAATTATTGTACATAATATGCTTTACAAATATTTGTATAATAATTTAATAATAATCATATCTAATAATATATTTCAATTATTATTATTATTATTATATTATTACATGTGTTTTACTGTTGTAGTATAACAACTGTCTTACTATTATGTAATTTAATTATTATCGTGTCAAAAAGCGGAAATCAAAATAAATAAATGGTTCTGCTATTGGTTACTGCATACTTAAAGGGATAGTTCACCCAAAAATGAAAATTAGCCCATAATTGCTTATTAGATGAATAAGCCATCATAGGCGTATATGACTTACTTCTTTCAGATGAATCCAATCGGAGTTATATTAAAAATTGACTTTGATCTTCCAAGCTGTTTAATGGCAGTCAGCGGGTGTTGCAGTTCATCAGTCCAAAAGAAATGAAATAAAGCGCATCTATCCATAATAAAAAGTGCCTCACACGGATCCGGGGGGTGAACAAAGGCCTCCTGTAGCAAATCGGTGCGTTTTTGTAAGAAAAATATCCATATTCAAAACGTAATAATCACTTTAATCTAGCTTGCGCCAACAGTTGTACACGGAAGCAGCTCCAGGAGGATGACGTAAGAAGTTGGCGTTGCGCACCTAAGAGGCCTTGAGGATGAATAATTCATGGGCTAATTTTCTTTTTTGGGTGAACTAACCCTTTAATCGGTACTGGTCACAAAAAAAAATATTGCACAATACTTTTATGCTATTAAAGCTATTAAAAAGTTAGCCATTAAAAAAATGAATGGATTGGTTCTCACCTGTCAGTCTTTGGAGGAGCGGTTCTTTGCTTGTTCACTTTTGCATAAAGCCCCTCTAGCGCGTCCTCATTGGGTGGTTCTCTGTTGGGGGTGGGGAGAGTAGGCTGACTGTAGTTATGGGTGGGAGTTCCAGGTGGATAGGGGGAGTGGCTGGAGGCGGGAGGTTCTCTGAAATTGTTGATGCGAGCATAGTTGGGATCCAGGTCATCGTCTTCGACGTTCGGGAAGATGGCGCGGTCAAGAGCAGGGCTGCTCCTTTCACTCCTATGGAGTTAAAAAACAATCTCTTCAGGATATCTTGGATGAATAAAGACACAAAAGAAAAGCTTGGGGTGTTTGATGGAGAATGTGTTAGATCCGTTTTAAGGGCCGAAATAGCCGGGTCATTTTTAACTTAAGCTATGCAGAAAAAATTCTGTTGCACAATGGTGCGTCGCTTTCACATACCCTCGCTGTGTTTCACTACATCCTTGTAAAACATAATTCCTATTAAAATCAATGAATTGTGTGTGTGTGTGTGTGTGTGTGTGTGTGTATATGCACATATAAATATAAGTATTATATACAGAAGTATTGACTAAGTTAATTATGAAATAGAAAGTCATTACTATAAGTCAAAATCATATCTATGATCATGATTAGAGCCCGACCGATATGGGTTTTTTGGGGCCGATACAGATACCGATATTAGGGAATTAAAAAAAAGGCAGATACCGATATATCGGCCGATATTCTTTGTGTATATTATAGTACAGTACCAGTCAAAAGTTTGGACACTTTCCCATTCGTGTGTCCAAACATTTGACTGGTACTATATATAGAATACAGTATATAC
>NW_015555974.1:557126-563482 GCF_001515605.1 Sinocyclocheilus anshuiensis | reverse complement strand
TCGGCGCCGGACCGCGAATTTAACCACCCGTAACTCCCGAACCCCGGGGGCTATCCACGCGGGGGTGGTCTCATTCGAAAGAGGGCCTCGAGTCGTACACTCGATTCGCGTTCGAGAGGGTTCCTCGAGCTGAAGGGATCCCCCGAATTTGGTGCGGATTCACCACGCCGTTATGTAGATATGGCCGTTCAAAGTTTCAATGGTTTTCCATAGACTTAAGCTTTAAAGCGCTCTGCAAAAAAAAGAATTCATATCGGCGGCATATTCGCCGATACCGATATATCGGCGACAGGCTCATATCGGCCGATAATATCGGCAAAACGATATATCGGTCGGGCTCTAATCATGATCCAATGAAATACCATGTAATGATTTTGAGATAAAAAGTCAAAATTATGACATACTCCCCCGGTTTCACAGATAAGGCTTAAGCCTAGTCCCAAACTGAGCTGTTTTAACTGAAAAAAATTGCACTGACATATCTTAAAATATATCAGTGCCATCGTTTTGTCTCAAGATGCACACCAGTAATGTTTTTTTAAAGAAACATTTATAAAAGATACTTAAATGTCCTAATTGAACTATGGCCTAAACCTGGCTTAGTCTAAGCCCTGACTGTGAAACCAGGCCACTGAGTAATAACTATGAAATGAAAAGTCATAATTATGAGATTAAACATTAAAATTGACATAGCCATAATTATAACAAAATGTTAGAATTGTGTCAAAACATTTCCGCTATTTCTATATTTCTACATATTTACTAATAGTATGTCGGAATTTTAATGTTTTATCTCATAATGACTTCTCATAATTATGACTCAGTATGTCATGATTATGACTTCTTTTTGCGGAAGGGTTAAAAATCACGTAAATATTTAATATTTAGGGTTAAAAAACAAGTCACGTAAATATGATTGAGTTTTAATATGTTTTGCTTTATTAGATCATTAGTCTTGAGTCTTTAATTAAGATGAAAAGAACAACCAATTAAACCAATAGGGCAATTATCATGAGTTCAGAACTGGTTTAATCATTTCTACAGCTTCAGACTGATAAATTTGCATATTCTTCTATTTTATAATTGAACTTTGTGGATGAAATAATACGTGTTATGTAAGTGGTGAACATACTTTGACAGAAACATCTCAGGTTCACTCTTGTCCACCTCCTCTTCGCTCAAAGCTCCCAGTTCTTTAGCCTTGGATTTGTTTTTTCTCCCAAACCTGGATGAGGGTTTGAAGAAAGCGAGGATGGAAAGAAAGAAAGAGCACAGACAAAGAGAGAAAAGGGGAGGATGTGTTATGTTTTCAGTAATGAATGACTCAACAGATTCCCTGTGCTTCCAAGTACCAAAGCAGAATTTGCTCTAGATGATCTAATGATTGGTTCCCCATGTACCAGCCTGCAAACACACACACACACACGCCTGCAAAACCAAGCAGTATCAGTGTCCAATGCCCTGCAGTGATTTTTCTAGCCCATCTCCACGCCAAACCTTCAGAAACTCACATATTCTTCTGCTCTGATCTGAGGTCAGGCGGGGTCTCTGTGCTGACAGGCAGATAAAGACAGACGAGGAAAAGGTTATATCAAGAATAAAGCTAATAATTATAGAGAGTGGGTGAGATGATCACACGATCTCAGGCCAGTGAGGCCGTAATGAAACATCAGTGGCAGCTGTAAAAAGAAACAGCTTCTGGATCACTAACTGGACGATCAATGTGAAACTCATGAATAGTTGCTTAGTAGTATTACTCTTCTTCTACAATAAAATCCAACCAAAAAGTAAAAAACTATTAAAAAAAAATAATATATTGTTTTAGGAACATTACTTTTTTATTTATTTATTTTTTGCATTGTGATATTCTTTTCATGATATTTAAGCACATTTCCCCCTCAAAATTAAAATAAAATAAAATAAAATAATCAGGGTTTCCAAGTTTCCAGGACTTCCTGCAGGGGTCCATAAACGGATATATAAAACAAATAATTATAATATTTAGAATATTCTATATTTTATTGTATTAATTTAATTCAGTTCAACGAATAATACAATGATGCAAACTTACAATTCTACTTTACCAATAGTATACAAATTCAATATTATTTAATATTAATATATTTTTAAAATAGTATTATAATACAATTATAAAATAACTATTAAAGCATTTATATTATGTAAATGTTTAATATTGTGAAATATAAATGTGCAAATATGTGACCCTGGACCACAAAGCCAATCATAAGGGTTGTTAGGATAGGACACTATTTGGTGTCATAGTTTGGAGATACAACTATTTGAAAATCTGGAATCTGAGGGTGCAAACAAAATCTAAATACTGAGAAAATCGCCTTTAAAGTTGTCCAAATTAAGTTCTTAGCAATGCATATTACTAGTCAAAAATTAAGTTTTGATATATTTACGGTAGTAAATTTATAAAATATCTTCATGAAACATGATCTTTACTTAATATATTAATGATTTTTGGCATAAAAGAAAAATCAATAATTTTGACCCATACAATGTTTTTTTGGCTATTGCTACAAACACACCCCAGCAACTTAAGACGTGGTCCAGGGTCACATATTATAAAAATAATTAATATGTAAATATTATTATTTTGCATTACAGCACTAAGAATTTAATTTTATTGCATTATCAAAGGTAACTGCAGAAATTTGGGGTGGAGGAAAATGTGCTCAATTTTCATGTCACAAAATGCAAAAAAAATCTTAATGGTCCTAAAATAGGCTTATTTTCATTATGAAAATATATCATCTTTTTTTTTTTTGTTCATGTGAAAAACGACCTGAACATTTCTTGACAGTTTTCATGATTCACCCTGATAAACACACATTTGAATAACAAATGAGTATTCAATTACATTTCCACAAACGCACACGCTAGTCAGAAATAATCGCAAACCTCGGCTCCCAAGATTCCTAAATTTCTTTTTAATTTGACACAGATATCACCCGAGGCTTCAGTTTACCGACATAACAAATATGCATGTTTGCTCAAGATAAGCCGTGACTACATGATCCAAACACTGGCCCACGAGCGATTCAAGGGTCCGGTTGGATCCAGCATCCTCTCGCCATGTCTCCTGTGCGTTATGCCTCAAGAGTACTCTATTTCCCAGCCCCACACACGCACTAATGACTGTATTTATCTCATTAGGCTGGAGCGATCTAATACCGGCAGCTGGCATGCTAGCTCTGCCTTGCCCTTAAGCACTCTCATTAAAACCAGAGGGAGTCGTGGCCTGAATATCAATGTGCCGCAGTCCTGCTCAATCCAAGTGAGCGCAACGCCGGTCATCACGCAACACAGAGCTCATGCAACTCTACTTGATTACTGGCCACTTGACATTTGTCACTGTGAACATAACACAGTACAGAGTGACCCGATCCTTCTGAAAACTGACCATGCTAACTGCAGTTTGCACAGCTATTATTGTAAAACATAACAAATAATATGGGATCTACAATGGCATGTACAAACAAACTACTTTACATGTCATATCTGTTGGTTCTTGGCCATAATAAGCTGTAAATAAGACCAACCTTCATGCTGACAGTCAAACGTCTGGTTAAGAGAGACTGGAGTAGCTAAGCACTGGGTTTCCTGACACCAGTTTGCAATTCAGCCTATGTGTCTTGAAAACCCAGCTGATGACTCAATCTACCTGAAGCCTGAAGCGTTCAGGTAGATTGAGAAGATAGTATGAAATCAGACAAAACGACAGGAATGTTGATGAGAATCGTGTGCGCTGTAATTACAAGTCTAAAACCCAATTATGCTGTAATGTAACTTACAATACTGAAGCCGTCTTCGTAAAGAGCTTTTTCTCTGGCTTTGTGCTAGCAGCTCTTGGTTTATTGATTGACCCAACTTTACTGAGTGTAGCAATTTATCAGTCTAAACCGGAGGCTAATATTTTAGCAGACAAAACCTCAATTTTCACACAGACAGACGGCTGATCCATGGGAACTGGGGACGTGCTGCTAAGCTGATCATTATGTTTGCATATATTAATGCCTGTTTCTCCCCTGCCTGGTTTTAAGGATCTTTCTAATTAGGTAAAATGCAACGGTACACAGAAGTCACAGTTTTAAACGTACCTCGGTTTTAAGGTCACGGTTCGATATGAGTTTGGTACAACAGGAAAAAGCAACAAAGCCCCAATGCTATTTTTTTCCATTTATTTTAAACAGACAGTAGTGCTACACACTAGGGTTGTGCCGATAGACGATAGTATCATGTATCGATGATAGCTTTTGTCTATGTCGATAGTTAAGACAATATTACAACATTCTCCTATTAATGTATTAAATTATTATTATTATTATGAGTATTATTAGGCGGCCTATTATTATTCGGCTATTATTACCAAATTGCCCTGCTATTTCATCTCAGCACCGCACTTCACACGCACAAATTAGGATTAGGCTTCTCGTCCTCGTTGGAAATGTTTTAAAAACAGACTATAAAACTAAGCCCACATCAAAATTGAACTGCAAGGTGATAAACCTATATTTTACAAATTATGTCAATAGTGCTAAAAGAGACAATTTTCACACAGACAGACGGCTGATCCATGGGAACTGGGGACGTGCTGCTAAGCTGATCATTATGTTTGCATATATTAATGCCTGTTTCTCCCCTGCCTGGTTTTAAGGATCTTTCTAATTAGGTAAAACTGTAAGGAATGTCTGTACAATTTTTTAAATGTTTTTGAAAGTCGTCTCTTCTGCTCACCAAGGCTGCAATTATTTGATAAAAAATGCAGTAAAAAGAGTAATATTGTTTTCTATTTGAATATATTTTAAAATATAATTTATTCCTGTGATGCAAAGCTGAATTTTTAGCAGCAAATACTCCAGTCTTCAGATTTGCTGCTCAAGAAACATTTCTTATTATCAATGTTGAAAACAGTTGTACCGAAACATACTTACGTAAAGCATGATGCATTTTTTTCAGGATTCTTTGATGAAAAAACAGTTAAAACAGCATTTAATTATTGTTACTTTCAAAATACTTGCTGAATAAAAGTGTGTGTGTGTGTATATATATATATATATGTCAATAGTGCTAAAAGAGACACTTTTCTTGAACAGCTGTATGAATGAACATGCCGAAAACTGCATCGTCATCAGCATTTCATTTTCTTTATAGCACATTATCAAAAAATATTGATGCTTATTGTTCATCATCGTTATTATAAAAATATGCAGATAAGTTATCAGTCTTAACAGGGCTCGTCATGGGGTGCGCGGTCTGAAGCGCTGTATGACTGATGTACCCGTTTAATTGAACTTTACTCCAAATATATGAACTTACCTGTTTTAAATACTTTTATATTTAACGTGTTCGTTTATGTCCAATATTTAGTGTTAAACTGTTGGTCTTTAAAATAAATCTACTTTTGATTTTCACCGTTGACTGATTTTGCAGACCTTTTAGACTGATAACTTTCGTGCGCTGATGCAGCAAACTTGTCAGAGGACGTGCGGTCCTAATAGCGATGTATGACTGTTGTATCCGAATATATTTTATATGAACTAGCTGTTTTAAATATTTTTATATTTAACATGTTAGTTTATCAGTATGTTTGAAAGTGTATTATTTCGATTATTGGTGCTTCCATAGGCTCTCTCTCTCTCTCTCTTGCACGTGCGTTTAAAAAACAAATAGTTATGAAATAGCCTACGACAAGTACAGTCTCTCTCTTGCCCCACCCACGCACGATAATATGCACAATAATATTGGAGAGGCGATCTCACAAGCTGCCGATATGACGATATAAAAAATGACGCCCAATACTACTACACACACGTAGCATGAGCAGTTGTTTTTGATTTGAATTAGATAATTATGTAATTTAAAGATTTAAAGCAAAAACAGTATGGTCTGAGTTTTGATTTAAGAAATTATGCTACATAAGACACCTGCACAAAACAAAAACAGCAGCAAGGCTGAATGAAAATGTAAATGTATTCTCTGACAGCAGGTGGCGCTTATGGAACAGCCATGATACAGCGTTTCCTTGGTTACCACTGTAAACAAAGCAGCACTGTTATTATGAACAGTAGCCTAATCGAATGTGCATTATACGCAGATAAGTGGAAAAGAAAATGCCACCGAAACTTTTCTGAAGATGGTAAGTTCCCCTAAGAAATATACATACAGTGGTGTGAAAAAGTGTTGGCCCCCTTCCTGATTTCTTATTTTTTTGCATGTTTGTCACACTTTAATGTTTCAGATCATCAAACAAATTTAAATATTAGTCAAAGATAACACAAGTAAACACAACATGCAGTTTTTAAATGAAGGTTTTTATTATTAAGGGA
>NW_015555974.1:542221-556300 GCF_001515605.1 Sinocyclocheilus anshuiensis | reverse complement strand
AAAGAACATCATACCAACAGTAAAATATGGTGGTGGTAGTGTGATGGTCTGGGGCTGTTTTGCTGCTTCAGGACCTGGAAGACTTGCTGTGATAAATGGAACCATGAATTCTGCTGTTTACCAAAAATCCTGAAGGAGAATGTCCGGTCATCTGTTCGTGACCTCAAGCTGAAGTGAACTTGGGTTCTGCAGCAGGACAATGATCCAAAAAACCCCAGCCAGTCCACCTCTGAATGGCTGAAGAAAACAAAATGAAGACTTTGGAGTGGCCTAGTCAAAGTCCTGACCTGAATCCTATTGAGATGCTGTGGCATGACCTTAAAAAGGCGGTTCATGCTCGAAAACCCTCCAATGTGGCTGAATTACAACAATTCTGCATAGATGAGTGGACCAAAATTCCTCCACAGCGCTGTAACAGACTCATTGCAAGTTATCGTAAACGCTTGATTGCAGTTGTTGCTGCTAAGGGTGGCCCAACCAGTTATTAGGTTTAGGGGGCAAACACTTTTTCACACAGGGCCATGTAGTTTTGGATTTTGTTTTCCCTTAATAATAAAAACCTTCATTTAAAAACTGCATGTTGTGTTCACTTGTTTTATCTTTTACTAATATTTAAATTTGTTTGATGATCTGAAACATTAAAGTGTGACAAACTTGAAAAAAAAAAAAGAAATCAGGAAGGGGGCCAACACTTTTTCACACCACTGTATAACCCACCACCCCCAATTCAATATTTATATAATTTTCTTCCAATATTTTGCACATCACAAACAGTGAGCTTGGTCTGCCTATATGTATATACTGTATATATTTGGGCTGTAACGATAGTCAAACAAAATGAAAAACCACGATACACCACCCACGATCGTATCGTGGTAATCTCAGTATGTACCGCAGTCCGCCCCTGCCTTATTTCAATGTGGATATACCAGCATGAGAAAAGGCATGTTTATACATGACTTCATTACTTGACATTTAGGTGATTAACAAGGCTAAACAGAGTGCAGCTGAGGGTACAAGAGATTTGAACAAGGAGAAATGAAGGAAAAAATAACAATAAATAAATTACAATGAAATAAGAGAGAGGTTTGACAGATTAAATACAGTAACTATAATTAGCCTCAAAAACACAGTAAAAGGGGATTATTATGCTAATTCCAAACCAGTGAAAAACTAAATGGTTAAGCAAAGCTATATTTCAAATACTCTTGCATCATTAGCAGTACCAGAATTCAAAATGAACAAAGCTAGTAGATAAACTGAAAATGTAAGTCAGAAAACATTGACTAGACTACTGAACCATGATTACAGTCACAATCTAATTGCAAGTCTTCACAACATCCAGCCAATCTGGCAACACAAAATGACTGTGGTAAAACTATATACCTACTAAAACTAAATACTACAGTTGTTTTTGTGACTTTCATCACTGAAACCTCCCTTATTAGCAGTTCATCAATACTTGAACATTTGACACTGAGTTTAATATTAAAAATAAATTTTAATGTCCTCAAATATCGACACGTATAAAAGTGTAGTGTTACTTGCATCAAATGGAGTAACAGTTAAAAAAATGTTTAAGATGTTCAATGAAAAGAGCAGTCTATTCCACTTTATAAACCAAAATTTGACTCTGATTGGATGAATGAATCACATTCTTTCTTATTATCACCAAAGAGACTCACAAAATTGCAGACTAGTACAGAAAACCAATATGTTCAGACACTGCACTTCTGATGAAGTTGTTAAATATTTTTTTCACCAGTGTAAGTAGGTGATAAGCACATTTTGTGACATGAATCTTGCTTTAAATGTTTTCTGGCTTTAAATGTTTAAAATCATATGCGTGTTATGTTTTACACAGTTGACCAAACTGTAAAGTCTTGTTACAGTTTTGACTGGCATGTGTCCAAGCTGCAGATGGCGTCTTCCATAAAGCGTACATCAATCAAAACAGCCGGCGATTTTCTGTAAGAATGACACTTTGATTTGACAGCACGCATCTGTCACTTCCCACCAGACTGGAGCAACATCTCTAATATTAATGTATCTAATATTCAGATAGATGATGTTCATGGACCTCTCACCATATGATATCCATCCGAACAAATTTATTTCCACCCATGGCGAGAAAAAATTATATCTGAAGAAAAACTGTAAGTGATTTCTGATTTATTATTAAGAATATCATACACAACCAAAATACCAAATAAACACAAATCAATTCAATTAAGGGATTTAAACAAACCTCTAACTAGCAGTGTTCAACTCTGGTCACTTATATACTGTGTTATTTGAGCATCCGTGCGATACTGCTATAGTTTTTATAAAGGGTGCGCAGCGGAGCCAATATCTGTATCTGTAACAATCTCAAAATAGGTTTAGAGGTGATTAGACTTCAGATTTTCACATGGTATGGTTGTAAAACTTGCTATAATATTTCACCCATGAAAAAAGACCAAAAAGTTTAATCTGCCACCCATGCTGGTCCTCTATATTTGAGCATGTTGAATCTCCATAAGCCGTTTTTTTTTTTAGCACTTGCTAATATTAAAAAGGCGTGAAAGTAAACGTTAATGTGATTTGACCACTTCCAGGCCAGGCGTGTCTCTGATGGGAAAGAGGCTGTTAACCTTTACCGTCAGAGCAGCATTCCCTGAGCCCGGGCCTGCTGGAGAGAAGTCCATCAATCACACAGCTGTCTCATAACGCCATTCACAATGAACGCATGCTGGAGATGGAAGATGAGGAACAAGTGTCATGGGATACTGCTTGTGGTTTCCAGACTAAACCTTGACAGACTCAATACAACAGTGCACACTTAAACCGACACTCTCACTGTCTGTCTAACACACAAATGAACGTGCACATACAGTAATATGAGTGTAATGTCACAAAACATGATTTGTTGATGAAACTACACAACTATATTAGTAGTGCACTTTTATTATTCTCTAATCTAATCTAATATATTTTATTATAATATAATATTACACATGTATATATTCATAGCCAAATGTCTACAATAATGCACCCTTTAAAATATTTAAAACACTCAAATTGCAACTCTATTTATTTATTTTTAGCTAAATGTCTACAATCATGTGTCCATGAAAATAGACAAAAATCCAATATTGCAATTATGCAATTATAATGAAATTGCAATTATAATTATTATTAGTTTAAATGGACAAAAAATACGATTTTTTTCAACTAAATGTGTACTATGCTACACGACAATATAATATAATATAATATAATATATATGGAACTCAAAAGTACATATTTATAGCTAAATCATCAAGTTGCTCATTTCCATACAATGGAAGTGAATGGTGACCACTGTCAACCAAGATTTTCAGGGCAAAATAATGAATGAATAACTATTTTAAATACAGTCTGTCTGTCACAGAGAGCTACAGTGTAAGTTCAGAAGACTTGGAACACATTGAATAAGTCATATGGACTAATTTTAGGATGCTTTTCTCATGCAAGCTTGTCCTTTTTGGAGCTTGAGAGCACCTGGTCCCCATCTTATAAACCCAAATATAAGCAGAATGTTTGTCATCATTTTACAAAAGTTTTGTTTATATAAAGTGACTTGAGTTTCAGCTTTAAGTGCCATCTTGAGTTGTCAAAACACACATAGGCATATCATTAAATGTCTAAGATTTAATACCTCTCGTAGATAATTTAGCTTAAGCGTTTCGCTACGTTCAAAAGAGATGCGCACCGCGTCGAGACTCGTGAAGTTTGAAAGCACAGATTAACCTACAAATGAACCCTCACAAACAAACATGGAAAGGAGGGCCTGCCACGAGTGATTAAGTATGCAAACGCTCATTAATATTCATAAGTCTCTGTGCCTTCTCTGCTGATATGTGAATATGTGTTTTTAGTCCACAACACCTGACTGACAGAACACATCGGCATGAATAAATGAGGAAATCACTGCAGAATGGGGTTCAATTTTAGAAACAGATTTCAGTAATTAGCCTCTCACGGGCTGCACTGAGCGATTGTGTTAACAGCTTCATATGTTCCCACTCAGACGGGAAATAAAACGTGATGTGTCCATCCCGCACCCCGCTGAAGCATGTGTGCCACGCTAAATATAAGTTATAATTCAAAACGTCAATAAACAGATATGGAATCCATTATAAACGTCATTGTATGATTATATGTGCACCAAATGTCATAACCGTGCTCTTTGTTTGTGTGTGTGTGTGTGTGTGTGTGTGTGTGTGTGTGTGAGAAAGCATATTGTGTTTATGTGTGTGCTAAGACAGTTAAAACATTAGCTACCCTTATCTACTTTCCCCACACATAATTAGTTGTAAATCGGCTTTTAAAGGTGAAGTTTGTAAGATTTGTTTTTATATCAAAATACATTCTCTTAACCCAGTTTATTGTTCATTGACTACAGTAAGTACGCCATTCATGGGTTTATTTAAGTGTAAACATTGAGCCTCCCAGGCACCATCAAAACATTTAGAGCAGTCTGCTCAGAACTGTCAATCATTCCAGCTCAACCAACCGCGATAGTTTGGGGCATGGCTGCTGTAGCAGGCTGAGCCAGAGAGTGTTCAGCCATTGAGAGACCATGGCTAACATGTTACATGGGGAAAGAAATTCAGATTTGGTTACAGAAGAGCAAGCCAAAATTAGAAGAATTGCCAAAATATGCAGAGACAGACAACAAGCTAAAACATAAGTAAAGATTGGCAGTGCCTTTACAAGATGGAGAATTTTCATGGAATATTTGGGCTTCAATTGAAATGCTGAACTTGTTTCTTCTCGTCAGGTAAACAAAACTTCAGTTTGTTAGCACTTTACTGTCAAGCCCCCAGATAAAATATTGAGATATCGCAATGCATGAAAGGGCATTATGATTGTAAAAGCCGTTTCCAAAGGTTGTTTTATAAATATGCTATGTTTTTGTAATTCCACTAGGTAACACTAGCAGCTAATAATGTTCATTTCGTGAACGAATCATTCTTTTGAAGTGGTTATTTTTAGTGAACTTGATGAACCAAATCAGACTGAACCATCTGAAACAGACTGCGGCTCGAGCAGCACACATCTACAAGTTACTCAATCAAAAATCACATAAAAGTCACTCCAACTCAAAATGAGCCAATATACCAACGTATATGATCATATGATGCTGGTTTTTGCCAACTCATTCAGCGATCCAGTTCACTGAACTGAGAACCGTACAGATGTGTCCAACATGCTAAGAACTATCTGCCGTAGGTTATATAAAGGGGTCTTTTGATGAAAAGCATAAAATATAACAAATAAAAAATAGTAGCACACTGATAACGGCTCTTGAGTCAAGAGCTGGTTAATGGTTACAACAGTTCTCAAGTCACCGGTACACTGAGCTGAAGAAACAGTTTGGACATGTCCTCGGAAAACTAATGATTACCCCCTCCTAAAAATGACTTGTAAACTCAATTAGGTGTAGCAAATCACCTTCTCAATAGCACAGAAAGCCATTTGACTTTCAACTGTGATCAGCTGTGGTCATTTTGATTAGCTCAGCATGAAAAGAGCTTTCATGGAGCATTTCAGTCCTTGGTAGTGCAACTGAAGCAAACAATTAACTATGGGTGGCAAGGCACTGTCAAAAGATCTCCGGGATAAAGTTGTGGACAGGCACAAGTCAGGAGATGGATACAAAAAAAAAATGTCAAAGGCTTTATCAATGCCTAGAAGAACAGTGGACTCTATTATTAAGAAGTGGAAGGTATCTGGATCAGGACGTCGCTCCAAACTGGATGAAAGAGCTGGGAGGAAACTGGTCATAGAAGATATCAAGAGGCCTACAGCAACTCTGAAGCAGCTGCAGGAATTTATGACAAAGAGTGGTCATTGTGTGCATGTGACAACAATATCACAAATTCTCCATTAAGACGATTCTTGAAGAGGCTAAGGCAGATGAGACTAAAATTGAATTATTTGGCCTCAACACCAAACAATATGTCTGGCGGAAATCCAATACAGCTCACCATCCAAATAACACCATTCCTACAGTAAAGCATGGAGGTGGTGATATCCTTATATGGGGTGTTTCTCTGCAGCAGGGACTGGAGCTCTTGTCAGGATAGAAGGAAAAATAGATGGGGCAAAATACTTTCAAATTCTTGAGGAAAATCTGCTGCCCTCTACCAGAAAGTTGTAAATGGGAAGAAGGTTTTCCTTCCAACATGACAATGACCCTAAGCACACAGCAAAACTGACACAAAGTGGTTAAAGGATAAAAAGGTGAATGTCCTTGCATGGCCTAGTCAGAGCCTAGACTTAAACCCCAGTGAAAATCTGTGGAAGACTGCAGTTCACAAACGGTCACCATCAAATTTATCTGAACTTGAACAGTTCTGAAGAAGAAGAGTGGGCAAATATTGCAAAGCCTAGATGTGCAAAGTTAGTAGAGACATATCCCAACAGACTAAAGGCTGTAATTAAAGTAAAACGTGGTTCTACAAAATACTGACACAATGGGGTGATCCTTTTTCCAACTCAGTGATTGTTTTTAATTTTTTTCTGACATGTTAAGAGTTATATCTTTCACTCTGATGTTATAAGTTGCACTGAGTAAATACAGCTGGATAAAACATAAACTGTGTCCATCTTCATTTTAGGCTGCAAAGCAACAAAATGTGATTATTTTAAAGGGGGTGATTCTTTTCTATACCCACTGTATGTAAAAAAGTTGATTAAGTTTATTCACTTTATATGCTTTATACATATCATTATTGGGTGCTTTAATATTAAAATTGTGTATACTGTACGTGATGTCACTGTGTGATTATCTAAACAAACTGGTGAATCAGTTATTTGAACAACTTCATTGAAACAAACTGTCTGAAAGAACCAGTTCACCAAAAGAATCGGAATTCCCATCACTACCTGTAGCGCAGAAACTGCATACTTCACCTTTAAAATCAAATTAACCCATTGATGTATTTCTGTAATCAAAACAGTTTCCGCTGCTACTTGTGACAACAAAAATCAGACTCATGATTTTTATATGGCAGGCAATGAAATTAAAAAATAAAAAAATCTTGCAGGCCACCTTAGTTTAGGGCTATTCAATTGGCGGCCCATAGGCCCAATCCGGCCCGCCAATCGTCTTCATCTGGCCCGAGGGAAGAGTATGCGCGGGTCGCACATATGCCTTAGGGGCCGTTCACATGTCGCGCCTAAAAACGCGTGGAAAACTCTAGGCGCACCGCTTTCTGCTTTTTTCCAAAGCGTTCGGAGTTGGTTCTTGTCACATGACCCGCGGTGCGCTTGCGGCATTCTGAAAAGTTGAAATGTTTTTATCTCGATGCGGCGCGGACGCGCCTGGAAAAAATGAGTGCGTCGCAACGACCACGTCGCTTCCATTATGAGCGCGCCTGCTGTGTGTCTACATTTGAAATAACGAACTTGAACGCGCAAAAGACGCGATATGTGAACGGCCCCTTAAACTGTTTTTGCACTAATTAGTTTGTCCACAAGGTGGCAACACTGGCCCGGGCCGTTGTTTCACAGCTGAAAAAGAAAAGCAAGAGACACAACAACAACAATCTACAGGAGACCGCAACATCAATAGACAGCAGTGTTGACAAGCGCTTGTGTGAGGCGGTTATGAGATATCCACAACTCTAGTTTCAACGAGTATAAAGACAGTGTTTTCAGTCATAACGTCCGGTGAGAAATAGTGCAGACACTTGACGAAGATGATTGTCATATTGAGTATAGTTTGAAAGTCTGTGTGTTCGGCTGTACTTATACGCTGAGCCACTTCAGACAACGCGCCAATAGCGTTTCAATGGACAAAAACATGCACAGTGTTTTTATATAAAACACTGGCCGGTGACTCTGTAAACATGGTCTTAAAATAGTTATAAAGTCTGTAAAGAGTTGGGAGAAAACCGGACGTGTGTCTGATGTGCGTCAGGTTTTAAAGTGAAACCTGCTGAAGTCTGTCATTGATGGAAATCACAGAACAAAAGAAAAAGAGAAATCACTCACTGCTCTGCTCGCTCATTAACTTTTGTAGCTTGAATAAAGATTAATCTATATAGTTTGTGCATATACAATGTATGGTTTATGTGAAGATTGTTTTAAGTTCACAAATTAAAAGTTGTTATATTTTTTAGAGCCTATTAAATGTTGCAAATAACGGATTTCAATTATACTGTAATGTTCAATGGCTATAATTAAAGGCTAAAATTGAGGGAGAATGCATTTAATAGAGACATCAGTAACATTATTGATATCAATGATACTGGTCTTCATTAACAATAGACTACTTAGTAAAAAGATGCCATTAAACACATATTTAAAATATACCATCTTTATGTTGTTTCTACATTAATTTGGAAGTTCAATATGAAATGATGACAATATTAATATATTAATATGCAATTAATCGCAATTAATTTCAGAAAAATGTGTGATTAATTTGTTTTTTTTTAATCAATTGAGAGCACTGTAGCGAATCAGCTCATGGGGAAATATGAATAATTAATTTAACTAGTAACTGAGCAATAGCATTCAGGAAGGATACATCTAAGATAGTTAAATTCGCTGAGACGAATTGAAGATAGGGGAACATAGAAAAAGAAGGAAAAGAAAGTGAGAACTCAGAAACCAGGGATTAGGTTAAGTTCAAATTACTTCACACTGCATTGTGGTCATTCGCAGACATCCTGGCGCCCAGTCTATTGGGTGAGGGGTCTGTGACGACTTGTTAATCTAATGAATAACTGATTTGTTAAATCAAATGAAAAATTGTGTTTTTGATTGGTCCAGACGCTACAGCACTATATTTATTCTTTTACAGAAGTTACTGCTGGTAATATTAGTTTATTTTACTGCTGAATATGCATTTCAATATAATTTTTAATTTTATAGGCTCCCCCAGAAAGAGGCTCCCCCCACCCCCTTGGCCCCCTTAAAATTTTCAATTCGATAATCCGGCCCTCAAATTAAGCTAATTGAACAGGCCCGCCTTAGTTGCACTGCCTTAGCAAATAGTGGAAAATGTAGAATGTTTTTAGGCCAAATCCGACCTCATGACAGTTAGTTTTACACAAGCAAATACCACTAAAACTTCCTCCAGGAAATGTCAAATCTAATGTTTATGTTAAAGTATTACAGCACTTTAGAAATGTAAAGACATTTCTAGGTTCGATTGTCAGTCGCTAATGCTTGTTTTCAGAAGGCAGTAAGTATTAGCTGTTTTATGGGCTGTGTAACTCTAAGTCACTGTAATTGAAGCAACGGTTGAATGTTTCTCAATGGAGTCATAAAAGACTGTGCATGGCACATGCTATTCAACATGGCTGCCATTACTATACACAATCACAAACCCAAATGATCTTTGAAAGAACCGAAAGCAAACCAATTGCAATTTAAATAATTCATAAATGTACAACTTTTGCAAAAAAGCTACAACTTTAATAACTTCAATAACACAAAACTGTAAGAGCACCACAAACTCAACAACATTCAAAACATGTCAAGACGCAGCAGGAGAGGAGATGACTTTCTTTAAAATCGTCCGGGGATTAAACAGAGCCAAATGCTAAATTTAAGTAAATTAAAGAATCATCTCCATTTCAGATTACTGTCAAAGCCATCTGCTCATTCATAAACAAACACTATGAGCGTGTTTATAGTTATACTAGTATGTGTCTAACTGCTGCTGGCTTAGGAATGCAAGATGAGTGGTGGTGTGTAATCTTGATGTGCAACACGACTCTTGTATGATGCATTCTGGGTAGAGAAAGTACAGGCGTGCTAATTGGCTTGGTGCCGCATTGGATTTGTTGGTTCACATTTGGAAAGTTACATGGAATTGAGGTGGACAGATCGGAAAGCAGCAGTCGTGCGTGTTTTATATCAGAGCGGAGTGTGGGTTAGTATGACACACCATGAGAATGGTGTCAGAATGTTGTGTGTTCAGTGTCAAAATAACCATATGTGAGGGTTTTATTTATCTGATGATTGCTTGCAGAGGAATTAACATGTTTAAAAGGATGAATTCTGTAGTGCAGGCTTTTATGTGACTTTCAGCTAAAATATGTAGTTAAAAATCACACTAAACACATCCAATAGCATAAAAAGATAGCAACTTTTTTTTTAATTAAAAAAAAACAAATTTAAGTACACAAGTATAGGTATATTTTTAAGTACATGTAATGTAAAATTTACCAAAAAAAAGAATATATAATAAAATATAAAATGTACTATTCTATGTAATATAACAGATGTAATGTAGGGCTGATATATATTATTTTATTTATAATATGTGTGTGTGTGTGTGTGTGTGTGTGTGTATACACAAACTTATATATTTTATAGATTATATATATATATATTAGAAATAAATATTTTTAATAAATTTATAATGCTATTTAGTATATTTCAAATAATGTGTTTATAAAAGTAAAAATATTTTAATAAAATTAATGTAAAAAAAAAACTTTTAAAAGACCTTGTCACTTGTGAAATACTAGTATTGTCAATGTTAATGAATTATTAAAAATGTAAAGTTAATGAAAATTTCTGGCCTATTTTCCACCTGCTGGATGAAAAATTTATATCTGATAGTTTAGATTGAAAAGCTCCATTATTACATACTTATCCCTAACAGAAACTCAAATAATATAGACAGCTTTAATCTTTGTTTCACTGACACTTTGCTTATGCAGTGAAATACCTCGAATTGTAAAAATACTGAAAGACAAGTGAATCGAAAGATATCACGGCAGGCAACCAAAACACGAAGCTCCAAAAATCTGATGCTCTATTGTTGTCATGTTGAAAGCATCTGTAACTGCGGCCCATACAAACAGCACATCTGTCTTCAAAACCACACTCTGTCACACGATAAACACAACATTTTCACCCCTAAAAGGGAAGAAATGAAAATCACCAGTTTGTTCTGCTACAAAGCTGAAAAACGAACCATGAATCACGCTCTCACATGTTTATAATTTGCCTTTTTCTTTTTTTCAGATGATGAAAAGCACCCGTGAAGACTTTACAATTAGATTAAATTGCACCATAACACAATGGCTAATTAAGTCATTTTTCAAATTCAATAAGGAAGCAGATTGGAAAGCAGAGATGTGATACGAGTTGTCTGGCAAAAACCCTCAATGAATACGTCCAAGCTGTTCGGCTGACTGATATTTGGCCACGAGTTTGAATTTCTGGGAATTTCATCGGAGTTAAAGAGAGAGGAACTGTAAGATCCTTTCACATGACTCGCATCAGGGTTTCAATGCGTTTCTCAACACAACTGTCGCAGCGCTTTGACCTCAGCGTGAAAAGCATCGGTCACAAAAGGATGATTTTACACTGTAGCAAGAAGTGTGCACAGTAAATGGTGAAAATAGTATGAAACAAAGGAAAACAGTAGTAGTGCTGGGCAGTATGACCAAAAATTTAAGTGTCGTGTTCCGAACGTTGTTTAAGCGACATACACCGGTATTGCGGTATTTTAAAAATTCATATCATAACAAAAATAAACACCGGTATTCGGTATGAACCGGTATACCGCCCAGCACTAAACAGTAGCATATTTAAGTCCTTGACAGCCATCCATTCTTGTACTTGTCTCTCATTTTACACGATCCAGTCAATTACCGGTGGATAAGATCTACACTTTTTCTAGTTTAACATCTTATTTCACTCAGAAATATGTCATTATGGAAGTCAAATGGCTTGCTGATACAATTTCTTGTAGACTTTGCAAGCTAGCATTGAAATCTGCTAAAGGTCTAATGTTGATGTTAATATTATCAATGTAAGTCTACAGAAATGTATGGCCTTTTACATCCACTTGGTGAAAATGCTACATCTGATTGTTTAGATTGTTAGAATATAAGATTTATATTGAGACTGAATGCATAATACATACAGCCATCAAAAACCTCCATTCTTGTACTTGTAACCAATTTTACACGATCCAACCGCTTATCGACGGATACAATCAACACTTTTTCTTGTTGAACATCCTATTTCAGTCAGAAATACATCATGATGGAAGTCAAATGGTGTGTGGATACAATTTCTCGTTGACTTTGTAAGCTAGCAGTGACAAAAATGGTGAAACGTCCCCAAGCGAACAAAGATAAAATCCCAAAAAAACTAATCAAAATGAAGGTTTCCATGCAAATACAAGGTTCTACTGATCAATTGATAGTCAGAGCTGGAAAAACAGGGGTCGGCCCTCACAGAGGAGACATAGGAGGTCTATTTTATAATTCAGAGGCACATGCACTGTCATTCAATCATCTTTCATCGCGTATGAAAAGAGTTCTAATGTCCGCCAAGAGAGGAAAAGATTATGCATGAAGCCCAAATATAAAACCATCAAACACAAGCCTGTCTATCTCAATTAAAGGCATGGATATGACAGTATGTCTGTCATCTTATCTGTCTTTGCCTATATTTATAAAATCACACAAAGACAGCATATAGTTAGTTCACTTTTCTTGTCCTCAATTACCATGGTGCTGTAATTATAGGAAGGTCTCCATGTGCAGCTGCATCAGGGGGCCCCTATGCAGTACCACCAGTCACCCCCTATCTATCAATAGATCAGCACAAAATTAATTCTACATGTTTTCTAACTTCATTTGGACCATTAGGATTAAATAAGTTTTCAGTACGTTTCCTTTAAGAGCTGCAAAACAGCATCCATTTTTCAATCATTTGCTAATCATTTGGCACAAATCATTGTGAAGATTTCATTTTATACATGTATGCTTGAGTGAAACTGTGATGTGTGTGAATTTCTAGCTCTTTTTAGACTCATACCTCAACAATCCAAATCCTTTTTTCTTTGTCTTTTTCTCAGGGTCTTCAGGCTCGTCCTTCTTTTTGCTCTTTTTCTCTTTCTTCTTTTTGGTTTTCTTTTTCTTTACCTTCTTGTCATCATCTACTTCCTGTCGAGAGGAGCTGCTGGCAGGCGTGTCTCTTCCGGAGTCTTCCTCAGAGTCATCTGTTGGTGAAGAACAGAGACATGAGCAAACACCTAATGAGATCTAATCATGAGGAATCAAACAACAATCCATGAGCCAGACTCT
Organism: Sinocyclocheilus anshuiensis; assembly: GCF_001515605.1. NCBI lineage: Eukaryota > Metazoa > Chordata > Actinopteri > Cypriniformes > Cyprinidae > Sinocyclocheilus > Sinocyclocheilus anshuiensis. The sequence goes on along the minus strand of NW_015555974.1, from coordinate 543,203 downwards.
TGCTGGTCGTTAAACGATAAAGACAATCTTTTTGGCATTTTACCTCTAAATCAAATACAGATTGGAATTCATATGCATTGGAGAAAAAAAATAAAATATCACAAACATTTTTTAATAATGTTAGAAAATTCAAAATTAAGATTAATCTAATCGCTAGTGGTTCAATGGATCACAAATCTCACGGTTCGGATCACATTACGGTTTTTGACCCACAGATCGGATCATTTTTCGGATCAGCAAGAAAAGAAAAATATTTCAATTTAACTCACTTTCTATTTATTACTTAAAGCGAAGTACTTCTTTGATACCACAGCAAATACTACTACCCTGCATAGTGTTCACTGTATAACTTAAATATAGATTTTTATCATAGCTGTTTTGTTGTTTGATGATCATTAATGACAGCAGCAGTATTTATAGGCCGATGTCCCTTTAAGACCTGATGCATAGATCCGATATAATAATACACATCACATTTGATTTCTTTCTCAGCTGTTTTCACTTGAGACATAACTGACTGCGTTTACCTGAATGATTGTCGAGATGGGTATTTTGTCATAATTTTATGTGTATGTGTCTGTTCAGAGGATTAAGAGGAGGATTCAATTCGGTGTTCGCGCGCCGTCTGAAACGCGTGTGCGCGCTTCATGTGTGTGCGGCTGTGCGCGTAGAGAACAGCGCGCAAGTAACGAATCGAGTTTCCTTTCGCCTTTTCTCTCTGGAATTGTTTAAAATTCGCTTGCTTGTGTAAATACGAACAAATAATAAACGTATACTCTATTATGGTTAAATTTTGCAATCAATCCGCGGATCACATGCGTGCCGAACCGTGGGGCTTGGTCCGTACGGATCAACTACGATCCGTTTAACCACTAATAAACACGCATGTTTGTTAATAGATGATTGAGCCTCATTTATTATTTGTGTTTCAAAATGATAGGCCTATATATATATATATATATATATATATATATACATATAT
>NW_015555974.1:532399-540107 GCF_001515605.1 Sinocyclocheilus anshuiensis | reverse complement strand
AACCTTAAACCGCATAAACACATTTCATTACACCAAATACACAAAATAATGTTCTTTTTAGCAACATCATATGGACCCCTTTAATGACAGCAGCAGTATTTATAGGCCGATGTCCCTTTAAGACCTGATGCATAGATCCGATATAATAATACACATCACATTTGATTTCTTTCTCAGCTGTTTTCACTTGAGACATAACTGACTGCGTTTACCTGAATGATTGTCGAGATGGGTATTTTGTCATAATTTTATGTGTATGTGTCTGTTCAGAGGATTAAGAGGAGGATTCAATTCGGTGTTCGCGCGCCGTCTGAAACGCGTGTGCGCGCTTCATGTGTGTGCGGCTGTGCGCGTAGAGAACAGCGCACGAGTAACGAATCGAGTTCCCTTTCGCCTTTTCTCTCTGGGATTGTTTAAAATTCGCTTGCTTGTGTAAATACGAACAAATAATAAACTTATACTCTATTATAGTTAAATTTTGCAATTAATCCGCAGATCACATGCGTGCCGAACCTTGGGGCTTGGTCCGTACGGATCACGGATCAACTACGATCCGTTTAACCACGACTAATCGCACACAGAAAAATGAATGAGATTAAATGTTAATTAAATATTTTCAAAGTCCATATTAAAAGTAACGAGTGTTAAAAAGAACACAGTATCATATCTCACCCCAAAATAAAAATAAATAAATTACATTTAGCACCATTAAGATTTTTTTTTCATTTTGCATAAAATTAAGGATATTTTCTCCCCAATCCCCTATCCTCATAATGAGAAACCAAAATGTGAACCATGTGGAATATGAACAAAAATATAATTTTACTAATAATCTGTCATTTTTAACGTACAGTATTTTTCACACTGTGGCAGTATTTGTTTATTTAAAAAAAAAACAATAATACATATTATTTGCATCTTTAATGCACCCAAAGTATGCTTAGTTTTATTTCTGCAAAAACATTTTTTAATTTAAAATAATTACAAATTTAAAACTTTATTTAAAATAATTACAAATTAAATCTTTTTAATCAAATTTTTAAATTCAATTAAATTTTTGCATGTGATGTGAAATGTGGCCTGGACATGTCTTGGCGTGATTCACCCTCAGGCTCCTGTTGCTTTAAGTGGGCTGTTACTAAGTTGATATCAACAGACCTCCATTCATCCACCACCTCCGCTAAGGATGCAGAAATCTTGACATTAATTCATGACACCTTATACCAGGGATCCTCATATCTGGCCCACGAGATCCACTTTCCTGCAGAGTTTAGCTCTAACCCTAATCAAACACACCTGAGCATGCTAATCAATGTCTTCAGGATCATTAGAAAATCACAGGTAGGTGAGTTTGATCAGGGTTGGAGCTAAACTCTGCAGCGCATTGGCCCTCCAGGGCAAGATTTGAGGAACCCTGCCTTACAGGCTCCAACTGAAGGCATCTCTGGCTAGTGCTGAAGTTCTGTCTCTATTTCTCATTTAGAAGGGGTCTTTAGTGTCAATGAGAAAGAGCAGGGGTGATACGTGCCCTTGAATGTGCTGACTTGTTGCTGGAGGTTCACAGAGAAATCAGTGATACTTGCATTTGCTGATTCACTCCTCACTTGCTCACAAAGCTCAATGAGTCACGGAGAGTCAAATTCATCTCTCAAATGAGCTTCTAAAAGTAAGGGAGCTTCACTGGCACCCAACCGCTCTGAACTTTAGAAGAGTTTTAAAGTCTACATGAAACAACATTTGCAACCTATTTTACTTCCATAATGTGACATTTCTAAAAGTTAAAGTTATATTTTTTAATTTGGAATACTGTGCAATAATAAATTGTTAACAATAATAAGAAAGAAAGAGTGAATTTCAATGTCATGTTGATTATAATTTCCATAATGCAACAGCATATACAATAATGAAAAAATGCTTGTTAAGGCTTATAATCTTATGGGGTGTTTTGATGAGAGTAATGAATGTGAAGGGGCCAGATGCACTTTTGGCAAAGCGAGAAGGGGTGGTATGCAGTTTTAACTGTGAGCACATGTTTGGCAAACTCATGACAATCTCGCTCGCTACTGCTCAACAACATGCATTTACAAGTATGCAGCACACACATTTCTCATTACAGGCAGAGTGAGTGATTTTTCAAAAACACTTTAGAAAACTGATTTGGGCCGAATCGCAAAACAAACTTGTAGCCAATCAGCAATAAGGGGCGTGTCTACTCGTGATGTGGAGGAGAGCGCGTTCAGTGCATGGGACGGACATTAGCCGAGCCAGCGACAGAAAGATAGAGATGGCGGATAAAAAACAAAAGAGGAAAACGTCTGCGGAACGATAAGGCAAGAAGTAGGACCCGTGTAAATATCGGATCAGCTTTCCAGCGCTGGAGAGAACTCAAGGAGCGGAGGCCTGCGATCGGACGCCGAGGTTGCTTTGTTTCTTCTCAATAGGTGAGTAACACCGTGTCTACAACAGCTAAAGTCTGCCTACACTGGACGTGATCAAACGACCGTTGAAAACCATTTGAAATTTGTGTCAGCACGTCATAAATAGAACCCGGCAGCAGTTTTCTGTCGGGGATTTGTTGCGCCGCACCGCTCACGTCCGTAGACACGGTGTAACATTGGTTTTGCTTTGTTTCACAGAACTAATCGTTGCCTGGGTTGCGTACGTATATGTGGGGCGGAGCTATCAGAATAGAGGCAAGACCCTTTTGGGGTAGGGGCGTGTTTGTTTTGGTGATTTCAAATATCAACATTGGCTACCAGAAATCACTTACTCTGCCTTTAATGTACCTTAGCTGCTGTGAGCAATAACTGCAGAAAACCACTGAAGGCCTTCTGTTTAAAATACAACGCAATTACAGAGTAACACCGACAATATATATTTTAGAAAATAAAAAGTGTTGTCATGTCGCATTAGACATAAACAACAGACACACTGGTCCACTAATAAGAACTAAATTTCACATCATATGTCATGTTGGTTGTAATGATCAGTTAATAAATTAAACTCTAATTTAATTAAAAAGTAACTTACAAAACGTAATAAATTTTTTAAATGTATTATTAATAAATTAACACATTTCTTCTTGATTTAATAAGTTAAATACCCTATTTTTATAAAAAATTAAAATGTATTCCAATTAAAAATAATAATAAATCACATAAAATAATCATAATACAATAATAGAATGATTAATATTTAAAGAAATTGTTTTAAATCTGCTCAGTGTTGTTACTGTTAAATACAGCTGAAATTAAACAAAATTATTATATTATTATTATAATATTTGTAAAAGAAAAAAAAATGCCTTGGCAACTAATGGAAATAAAGTAATTAATTAAAATTAATTACTAAAACTGAAATTAAAATACAGCTAAATAGAGAAATACTAATAAAAATAAGCAAAGCACATAACACAATTACTTTGACAAAATTACAAATTAAAACCTAATCTAAAATAAAAAATTAAAACTCAATATATAACAATAAAAGCTCATTCAAATTAATAATAAATACTACAGTAGTATATAAATAATAAAATTACACTGATTATGACTAGCCTCAACTATTTTAATTATTAAAATAATAATAATAATAATTAATTTTGTAAGCATTTAATTAATACTGTATGTCCTTATTTACATATTTGTTCATTATTTATCATTATTATTCTTTACAGTTATATAACACTTTCAAAGATTTTAAGTTCTTCTCTGAACTCACCATCCTCAGGTTCAGAAGGCCTTTCGTAGGACTTGTCGATGGCATAGCGGAAGCTGAGGTTGCAGCCTCGGCCCCTCACCATGTGTGCGCGTGGACGATGGAAGGGCACCTCGTCCTTACTGACCTCCTCCATCGCTGTCTGGAGACTCTCCAGAGAACTGGACTTATGCAGACCTAACCTGGGTCCCAGCGCCGTCCCGTTAGAAGAGAGGGGTTCTGACACGGGGAGACGGAGGGGATGTCAGTGATGGGAGGATGGAGGATGGTAATGAAAGGTGGAGTGGAGGGTGAAAATTCAAAGATGAGGTCAAGATTAGAAATATAACATATAGTGCCCTATCAACAGGGTGGTCGTAAGTTGTGAACTGAAAATGCAACAGTTGTGCGGTGAGCTGAGCTGAAAGTCTAATGGATTTGGACGCATTCAAAGAACAGACGGAGATGAAATATGTAAAGATGGCTGTGGGATGGAGGACTTGAGAAGGGTGGATGATGAAACCTCAAGGTGAGGGTGCAAGAGCATCACAGAATAAATGAGGTGTTGCAAACGCATACCAGACGTGCAGGAATATTAAACAGAAAAGTAGTAGTAGTAGTGCAGGGGAGAGGAGCATTAAATGAAGTACTAAGAGATGAAGACCAACTATGAAGCCGTAAACAATGCAAATGACTGAGAACAATGACACCAGGAGCAGGAGGAGAAGGTGAGGGATTGCAACAAGCACAAATGAGAAAATAAAATGGAGGAATAGCACAAATCCAAGGGCTCCAAACACTGAAAGGGCAAAAGAAAGTTGGGGAAAAGAAGAACAGAGAAATGCTTGGTGCATGAGAGGTAAAAAGAGGCATGTAGGAAAGAGCACATCATGCTTTCAAGGGATACTTCAGCCAAAAACGAAAATTCTATCATCATTTATTCACTCTCAAGTCGTTCCGAACATGAATTACTTTTTCTTGCGTGAAACTCAAATGGAGAAGTTTTAAAATCTCCCCTTTTATGTTCCACAGAAGAAAGAAAGTAATTTGGGTTTGGAACGACATGAGGGTGAGTAAACGATGACAGAGTTTTCATGTTTGGCTCAAGTATCCCTTTAAGAAATATTTTTGTTCGAAAACCAGCAGTGAAAATGTGTATAGAAAATAATAAAACAATAAGCCACTGAAGGACAAATGTAATTTTACTACAGTAAAACAGCATTTGTAAGCACAAAACAAATTTGACTCTGGTAAAGTCACTGTAAAAATTTAACATCTAACTTTTACAAACCATCAGCAACAGCAAAATGATAAAAGATCATTTCTTTTTTATGTACAATAAATAGTGGAAAACAGTGGAAATGACACCAAAACTGTGAGACAGTTGTAATCTTTGAAAAATGTTTATTTCACTTTATATTTATATTATAATAATCATTCTTATTTTATGACAGATTTTCATATTTATTGTCAGTCTGACTCTATAAAAATGAATGATGATGATGATTATATGAAGTTTACAAGTCAGTATTAATGTGACTTTAAAATTACAAAAAAAAAAAGTTTTAATAAAATTTTATTTTAATAAAAATCAATCTCTGGGACAAAAAAGTGCTTGTAGTTTAATAAAACACCTATATATACACTACCTTCTAAAATTCTGGGGTCTTTAAGATATTTTTAATGTTTTTGAAAAAAGTATTTTATGCTCATAAAGGCTGCATTTATTTGATCAAAAATACAGTACAAATTGTAATATTGTTTTCAATTTTAATATATTTAAAAAATTTAATTTATTCCTGTGATGTAAAGCTGAATTTTCAGCATCATTACTTCAGTCTTCAGTGTCACATGATCCTTCAGCAATCATTCTAATATGCTGATTTGCTGCTTATGAAACATTTCATAGTATTATCCATTTTGTAAACAGTTGTGTTGCAGTTTTTCAGGATTCTTTGATGCATTGACAGCTTTTTTTTTTTTTTAAATAGAAATCTTTTGTAATAGTATAAATGTCTTTACATTGTCACTTTTGATCAACTTAATGCGTCCTTGCTGAATATAATATTTATTTATTCATAATTATTTCTTATTTATTTAGTGAATATACAATTTAAACTCCCAACTGGTTGCAGCAAATTCTCATAAATGTAATTACCGACTAAATATGTTAAAATAAACTTCACGACTGGTCCTTGTTCTGGGATTTCATAATGCACAAATTAAGCACTGGATACATCTATTTAATTTCCATGAAACACAGCTGTAATCTGATCTAAGCACTTTTAAAATTGTAGGTTTCATTTCCACAGTGCTACACGAATGCATGCCGACACGCATAAACATACGACACAGATGGTCCTCTCTGGGATGCTTACATAAATCAATCTAAACCAGCAGAACATGGCTGCTCTCAACCTGAATCAACAACAAACCAGACGAGCAAGAAACAGAAACAGACCGAGAGAACGACAGCGAGACGGGAACGTCATCTGAACAACTTCTTAGTAAATAAAATGGTAATTGGCGAAGTCTCTCCGGCAGACAGATACCTGTATGCTGCCATTATCACGAAAAGGGAAAATAATGAGACGAAAAGAAAAACAAACAAATCAGCAGAAGCAGCGCTGCAGGGCCGAACGGTAACTGGGCGACTGCCATGCAGCTCCTGGAAGAGGAGGAAGAGAGATGAATTGGAGGATGTTGAACTGTGAACTAAAGCGCCGCAGAGCCCGAGAGCAACGCAGCCTCTATGAGTGGTCTTCATTTGAATGAGAGGGGCCACAGGAAAATGTAGGTGTGTTGAAGGGAAGCCAGCGAGAGAGAGCGGTGCCTCCAGCATCTTTCATCCATCCTCTTAATGGATTTGTTCTTCTCTCTGTGGACCGAGACTCGCTCTTCATTCTACCAACTACACACACATATTCAAACATACACATGCTGCTTTGTCTGCAAGAAGGAGAGTTATACTTCACTAATTTGAGTGCATCAACAATTAAAGCAGAATTTCAAGTCAAAATGAAATCAAAATTGACACGGTTTACTTTCTTAATTGTTATTGTGCATGATTAAACCGCGCACTGTAGGAAGTGCAATATAATGCATGGTTAAAATCTCAGTTTAAGAATAACTATTTGACCCTTATGCAAAAATCAAATCAGAGGCTGGTGATTTTTGCCATCTTCTAACCTCAGCTGAATACATTAAACTTGGAAAAGAAAGAAAGAAAGAGAGAGAGAGAGAGAGAGAGAGAGAGAGAGAGAGAGAGAGAGAGAGAGAATGAAAGAGAGAGAGCTCTATACGCAATCAAGAAAAAAATCCAAAATATTGAAACACCGCTTCCAATTTGGTGTCAAATCTTTGATAGTGTGGTTCAGGCCATACCGCTGTATGGAAGTGAGGTTTGGGGTCCACTCAGTGATCAGAGCTTCGCTACATTTTAAAGCGCTACAAACCCAAGAACTGAACCCCGAAAAGAGTCCACTCAGTCAGCTAGTTCTGAGACTTACTAACCTGACTAACTCTAACACTAACCAGTCTCAAACCAGCACTGCTTCTCACCCGAACATCAAAATAAATAAAATTATCAAACAATCTAAAAATACATATCTGGAACATTGGGATCAAGAAACTAAAACACAAAGTAAATTACAATTTTATCGAACTCTAAAATCAAATTATGAATTGGAAGATTATCTGCAGAGTGTCAGAGACACAAAGCAGAGACAGATCCTGACCAAGTACAGGCTCAGTGAGTACAGTCTAGCCATTGAGATCGGCAGACACAAAAATAGCTGGTTACCCAGAGAGCAAAGAGTGTGTGCAGGGATGCAACGATTATAGATTTTGTTGGTACGATTATTGTCTGAGGAATAATCACGGTTTTACAATTATGACGATTATTATGCATTTACTCATTTCCCAACATTACTAACGTATAAAATCACATGAACACTCTTTAGATATTAAAGTGTTATTTATTGCTGGCTTTTGAAACAGAAATAACACAGTA
>NW_015555974.1:531339-531988 GCF_001515605.1 Sinocyclocheilus anshuiensis | reverse complement strand
GCACAGTCTAGCCACTGAGACCGGCAGACACAGAAAGAGCTGGTTACCCAGAGAGCAAAGGGTGTGTGCTCACTGTCAGACAGGAGAGATTGAGACAGAGATGCACTTTCTCCTTCACTGTCATAAATACATATCCATAAGAAACCTCTACTTCAACAAATTCACCAACTTAAAAAATAACTTTACAGCTATTAGTGAAACAGAACAAATAAAGATAGTATTAGGAGAGGGACAGACAGCAGCACTTGCTGCGAGATACGTGTGGATGTGCCACAGCCTGAGAGACAGCAGGTGAATGTGTGTTGTGTCTGACCTCAGTGTGTTACCCTACTGTCCACCACAGTGATCCGAAGTATTTATGTTTGTTTCTATGTAAGTTAAAGACTGTGGTATCAAATGTTCAGATGTTATAATTTGTTACGGTTTAATACTTCTAAGATGCTATAATATTCCAATCTATTACTGTGATGTTAATTTAATTATTATTATTGTTATTATATTATTATTTTTATCTTTTTGTACATGTATACTAGGGGTGCTCCGATCAGGATTTTTGAGGCCGATCAAGATCATAGAAAGCAGTATCTGCTGATACCGATCACCGATACCGATCTTTTTAAAGCCTTCTTTTTATCATGTAGAATTATTT
>NW_015555974.1:528910-531028 GCF_001515605.1 Sinocyclocheilus anshuiensis | reverse complement strand
GAGCTAACGAGCTGTAGCTTCGCGTCAGGTGGTTCTTGCCTTCACGTCGTGCATTAAAATCGTTCAATGTACAGCAAGCCGTGCATTATCCCTTATGTATTCGCTCTTTAGCAGCAGTTTTTTACAGCAATATTTAAATGACACCCTGGTCATTCTTGGTGTACCCAAAATGGTCCCACACTATCGACAAGCATTTCTCTGGTGGAAATAAAGCTTCGCTGTTTGGTCCCTCTGTCAGTTCATCTAATGCATGTAGTAGCCTCCGTGCCTCTGATAAGCACGTCATTTTAAGCTGGTGCACCGCTAGTGTAACTTTTTTCGTTTTGCGCAAGCTGCAACAGTTCCGTTCCGTGTAACAGAAACACTCGGTTTAGCGGAACCTTTACGATTAAATAACCGTGACGTTTTAAAGCGCGGTTAATCGCGAAACCGGTTAATCGCTGCATCCCTAGTGGTATCAAATGTTCACATGTTATAATTTGTTACAGTTTAATATTTCTAAGATGTTATAATATTCAATTCTATTACTGTGATATTCATTTAATTATTATTATTGTTATTATATTATTATTTTTATCTTTTTGTACATGTATACTAGGGGTGCTCCGATCAGGATTTTTGAGGCCGATCAAGATCATAGAAAGCAGTATCTGCTGATACCGATCACCGATACCGATCTTTTTAAAGCCTTCTTTTTATCATGTAGAATTATTTATAGTGATGATCTAATCAAGATTTTTAGACATTTATTCAGGGCCTGCATTTCATTTTTGAACTTAAGCGGTGCAGAAGCAGCACTGACTGTGCTTTCACACAAGAGTCCGCAACTGATCCGTGGCAGTTTACTACAAACACAACATTTATCCATTATTTTGATTTCAAATTCAAACATTGTTACTTAAAATGCTTTTTCAGCATTGTGATTCTTTTTTTACACAGTACAGTAACGCAATCTTTCATAGACGTGTTAAACGCAATAAATATAAGAAACACATTATTCAATGCTTTTTACTTTAGCATTTACTTCTAGATTTATATATTTAGTTGCTCTAGCAAGTGGCAAAACATTTAAACTACTTTTCTTACATTATCACAAACATTCTAAATTAAAACTTACCATTGACAGAAACAGTCAGCACTACTGCCTTTCTTTCGCATTAAATCTTTATTACAAGCAATCCTGCGTTCATAAAGTACTTTATTTTCCTACCTCCACGAGTGCCATCTATTATTGCCTTGCTCTATAAAAGTGCTCTTTTCCTTTAAACCTAGCCAAAAAGCCATAGCCTATGTGTTGACTGTGAAACACAATAGACTTAAAAAAGTCTATTTAAAAAAAAAAAAAATGTATGGTGTAATTACTACATTTTCGTGTAAATCCATGTTCATATTTACCACAAACAATGCGCTGTTACTTTAATTCAGCGCTTGCATCGCAGAAAAAAGAGGCTCGTTGCGGAAACAATCTCTGCAATGCTGCAGACGCACCGCTCATGGAACGCACTGCCGGACCGCAACCACATGCAGTCTGTGAACGCTTTAATCCGTTAACATGTGGATTGGATAAAATACGCACCGCATACGCAGTGCAAACGGAATAATGCGAACCTGGCGTTATGTGTGTGCGCAGCGAGTGGGCATGAGCGCACGGTCTCCAGGAGAGCGCGCGAGCGCTGAATCATTTATAAACTTTAGTGACGATGCGACACTGCCTCGATTGTGCAAGTGTAAATTCCTGTGTCAACTGTGCAGCGTGCAGCTTGCTTATAGTGAGACGCGATGTGGTGATTTGAAGCCATTTGTGTATTTTGAGAGAGAAAGAGAGAGAGCGCGCGCATGGTGATTCACTCACGCTGCTTGTGAAATTATGTCTCACACAAGGGTTTCAAATTACTTTATAAGTTATTTAATGAAGAAATGTGAAGGTGAGTACCTCACCTTCAGAATTATAATTATTTCACCCACGCCGGACAGAAACTGAGACAGTGCCGCTGCATGTCGTGCCAAACCTTTCACAGCAGAGTCATCAGCTTGAGATCGTTTTTTTGAGATCAGCCATTTTAGAGACCGCCGATCAAACATCCCAACGTGATTATCGGCCGATAGTGATTGGTAGCA
>NW_015555974.1:479996-523551 GCF_001515605.1 Sinocyclocheilus anshuiensis | reverse complement strand
ACGTTATCACAAACATTCTAAATTAAAACTTACCATTGACAGAAACAGTCAGCTCTACTGCCTTTTCTTTTGGATTTAACTTTTTATTACAAGCAATCATGTGGTTCATAAAGAACTTTAAAATTATTGCTTTGTTTATGTAAAAGTGCTCTTTTCTTGTAAACCTAGCCAAAAAGCCATAGCCTATGTGTTACACAATAGACACAATAGACTTAAAAAAGTCTATTTAAAAAAAAAAAAAATGTATGGTGTAATTACTACAAAATCCATGTTGCAAACGGAATAATGCGAACCTGGCGTTATGTGTGTGCGCAGCGAGTGGGCATGAGCGCACGGTCTCCAGGAGAGCGCGCGAGCGCTGAATCGTTTATAAACTTTAGTGACGATGCGACACTGCCTCGATTGTGCAAGTGTAAATTCCTGTGTCAACTGTGCAGCGTGCAGCTTGCTTATAGTGCAGACGCGATGTGATTTAAAGCCATTTGCACATTTTGAGAGAAAGAGAGAGAGTGCACAGTGATGCACTCACGCTGTTTGTGAAATTACGTCTCACATAAGGTTTTCAAATTACTTCATAAGTAATTTAATGAAGAAATATGAATTGTACATCACCTTAAGCATTATAATTATTTTACCCGTGCCGGACAGAGACTGAGACGTGCCGCTGCATGTCATGCCAATCCTCTGATGGCTCGATCCTCATCAGCTTGAGATCGTTTTTTTGAGATCGGCCTTTATAGATTAGAGCCTAAATATGGGTAGAGGAAAAAAGAGCATGAGAGAGAGAGAGAGAGAAAAGAAAAGAAAAGAAAAGAAAAGAAAAGAAAAGAAAAGAAAAGAAAAGAAAAGAAAAGAAAAGAAAAGAAAAGAAAAGAAAAGAAAAGAAAAGAAAAGAAAAGAAAAGAAAAGAAAAGAAAAGAAAAGAAAAGAAAAGAAAAGAAAAGAAAAGAAAAGAAAAGAAAAGAAAAGAAAAGAAAAGAAAAGAAAAGAAAAGAAAAGAAAAGAAAAGAAAAGAAAAGAAAAGAAAAGAAAAGAAAAGAAAAGTTGTAAACGTGATCTTGGAAAGTAGCAGATTTAGTGAAATAGAAAATATGATGAGCACATTTTTATGGGTATGTACATTTTTGTGAGTGGTGGAGTTTAAATCTGGTTAGAAGACAAGAAATTGATATTAGGTAAAGAAAACTTAGAAATGAAATGAAATTAAATAAAAATTAAATACAAAATGCAGAATAGAGTTTCATGGGAATAGAACATATTTCCTAATTTTCATCATTTTCAATACATTTTCTCAGTTTACCTGCCATTACCAAGTAAAGCAAAACATTTTGGACCCTATGTGTAAGTGTTTGTGTAAATTTTAAACACACATTCAAAAAGCATACTATTTCAGGCTATCAGCTATATGTTTCATATATCGGTTTTCACAATAAAATCTATCTAAAGCTTAATATGACCAAAGCGCGTTTCACTTGGTCTCTCAGAACACCTCAAACTCTCTTTATGGTGCTATTTAGTGGTTGAGACAAGCATGCAAAGTATGACAACCACTTTTTTTCATAAACTCTTTATAGAAATAATGGATTATGGTTTCCAGGATACAATTTTCATATGAATTATGACTTCCCATGAAGGGAACATCACATGAGTGCAATGTTTTTTGAGGTTGCTTAAAGGGGTCCTATTATGCTTTTTCACTTTTTTAACATTTTGTTTTTCGGAAGGTGGACCTTCATCAAAGCCGGAACTAATCGAGCCGTTTGTGCCAGCCTGGGGATAAAGGTATTGTAATAATGTAAATTATGTGAAAAATAATGCGTTTTTCGAACCACCAAGCATGAGAGCATGTTCTAGTACACCCCAAAACAAAATCAAGACTTTGTAAAAGAGCATAATAGGACCCCTTTAAGGTTAGGCTGATTTTCAATAGCATACGCAATACATTTGGCTTCAACATTATGAATAAACTGTAGCATAATTCAATATTACTGTGCTAGAACTTTTTTTATTATAAAATTATAAAATGTATAAAAACCCATTAATTTTTACTAAAACAGTTAGCAGACAGTGTAAAAACCTAATAATAATAATAGGGCCTGCATAATGCTGGACTAGATTGTGAATTTACAGGAAAAATACATTTAAAAAATGCTGCGTTTACTGCAAAGCAGATGCAAGAAAAGAGAGAGAGAAAGAGGTCTTGGAGTACCGCAGTGGTTTGGCCGGCACTAGCTGGGGGTTTTTAGTCAGATTAAACTCAGAGCGGCCACGTTTTCAAGACCATCCTAATAATGAAATATGTCAGAGCATATAAAGGACTCTGGCGTACGTACAGCGTGCCAGAGGAAAGAGAGAAAAATGAGTGCGTCAGCACAACAGCCTGCAGCCTGTCAATATCTATCGGATCCCACATCTGTAAAATTACACTCCAATCAGCCTTCCATGTATTTACCATTGTCCCCGACCCCTGAGAAGTATACAAAAGTATCATGTGTAGACTATGCATGTAAATTTGACTGTGTGTGTTTTTTATGCATGCACATGCTGTGAGCGCCGCTAAATTTCAGTCTCGATTGTGTGCATGTGGTTTTGATTACTTAATTTATGATCCAATGCTATGTGTCTGTGTGTACAGTTCATCTGCGGTCAAGTTTTGTACTGTGTATATAAATATATAAAATGTTACAAATATAAATTAAAAAAAATTTAGATTATCTCTCTCTCTCTCTCTCTATATATATATATAAATTTACATAAATATTTATAAATGTAACACACTATTTTTTTTTATTAATATATATATATATATATATATTATACACACACACACATTTACAACTATAAAATTATACTGTATCTGAATTTATATTCACATTACATTTATTTATTTATAAATATAAAGTATAAAATATAGTCCCATTCAAAAATCTGCAAAGCTATTTGTCAAGATTGAAAATGTTATATCATAGTTTATTTTTACTGAAAACTAGAATTTTGGAATGGACTCTGCATGTGTCTGTGGTCACTGCTTTCACTTTGTCTGTCTGTTTCCTCCACTAACACAATCACTCCTTGCAGCAACTCACTCTCTCACCTCAACTGACAGGCTACAAATGGCCAGCAGTCGCCCTCCGTTTATCTTCATTTGACTTGGCTGAGACACAGCCACTGATCTGGAGTCAGATTACTGGCCTGTGAGTCAACTAACACAGCGCTTTACAGATCACATGCTTGATCTTGGGCCAGCCTTGTAGCATTTGACCATAAATGAGATGCTGGCTATTAAAGCAGTATGGTGGTACTGATGTTGCGAGGCTGATAAACTATACAACTTGGCAGAGCAATTGCTTACTTATTGTTTGTTAATAAAATGAATTACGTATTGAACATTGGCATCTTTTATCATATTTCTGTTGCTGCTGTTCATTAAAATAAATTACATTTTACCAGGGTTAAAAGGGCTCCAACTAACTCCCCTTAACATGCCTTATAAAACTCCTTAACCATAGTAAAATCACATTCTCATGTGACATGTTGCTTTAATATGTGCAGTGTGTGTGTGTGTGTGTGTGTGTGTGTGTGTGTGTGTGTGTTCAAGTTCTTACCAGATCTATGTCCTTGAATGGAGGCCACATTACTCTCATCCGCTACTGAAACACACAAACAAAACATCCATCAGCTCGTCAAACTCTCATTTGTGTCTCCCAATGGACATTCCAGACTGGATGTAATTTCACAACAAGGTCACGTTAACAAGTGAAATTATGTGTTACTGTAATACTTTTTAAACATTTGCATGCATTTGTGCTTTTATTGTAAGTTGGTTTTGTTGACGTTAGCATATAAACAGCTTCAAAGCTAACAGATATGCACTACCATGCAGAAAAAAGACTTCTTAAACTAAGCTGGTCTTAGCCTAGTCTTCCAACTTAGACAAGCTGGTTTAGATGGTCACCTAGTCTGACCTAGTCTTATGCTGGTTTAGGCTTCTTTTTTACATTAGGGTATAAGCCACGAAACTTCAAGACACAGTTCAAGCTAAATGAAAATTGTGGCATCATTTACTCACCATCAGGTTGTTCCAAAGTTGCATGAGTTGAAAACAAAATATTTTGAAGAATGTCGCTGGTAGCCATTGGCTTTCATAGTATGTGAAAAATATACTATGGCAGTCAATGTCTACCAGCAACTGTTTGTCAAGTCAAGTCACCTTTATTTATATAGCGCTTTATACAATACAGATCGTGTCAAAGCAGCTTTACAGTGTTAAACAGAAAAAACGTGTGCTAATAATGCAAAAGGACAATAGAAAACAGTCAGTTGTTCACTTAAAGTCGGTTCATCGTTGATTCAGTGATGTCATCATCCAGCTCAGTTCAGTTCTATTCCAATAGTGTCTGTACAATCAAGTCAACAACACTGCAGGAAATTGTGTCTCCAACTAAACAAGTCAAAGGCGACAGTGGCAAGGAACCAAAACTCCATCTGTGACAAAAATGGAGAAAACAACCTTGGGAGAAACCAGGCACAGTCGGTGGGGGGGGACTGCAAATTGTCTCCTATGACAATTTGCAGTATCATCGAGGCTGAGAAAAGAACACAACACTGCAGACAACAGGCAAATGCCGTTATCGCTGTTTTCTATGTTCATGGAATAAATATGTTTGCATGGCTTTTTAAAAATGCCCGGTAGCTGGTGTTTCGTTTGGCCAATCAGCGTACACTTTAGTTCCTATAGAACTATTTTAGACCCTACTCTGAAGTAGGAGCTAAATTATGGCGCTTTTCCACTGCGTGGTACGACTCGGCTCGGTACGGCTCAGTACGGCACGGCACGGTTCGGCTCGGCACGGTTTGCGTTTCCACTGCAGTTCAGTACCGCTTTAGAGTGGGCGGGATTATTCACATGTCGTTATAATAGTTGTGCCGCCTCTACTACCACGACTCCTAAAAAAAAACTTTTTCATTTCGCGTAGCCCCATCAAGCTCTCGCTGGATCCGCTCCTCTGCTATCAACGAGAGGAACGTCTGTTCTTCCGCAACAGACAACAAAACTTTTTGGTTGTTAAAAAAAAGGTGCGCTCGTTCAAAACAGTTGCGCTTGATCTTTCGCTGGCTGTGCTGATTTAAATCTAGCGGTTCTTTTGTGTTTGTGTCGCAAGTTCAGTGATGCAGGTAGTGACGATTCTCTCCGGCCAATCCGTGATCAGCAGAGTTTACACGTCACGTTTTGGTAACGGTACGGTTCACTTGGAACCCCAACTGAGGTGGTACTAAAAAAAGTACCAGGTACCAGGTACTGTACCCAGTGGAAAACCCCCCAAAAGTGAACCGTACCGAGCCGTACCGTGCCGTACCATGCAGTGGAAAAGCGCCATTAGTTCCCCCAAAAGGAGTTCCTAGAACTAAAATACGTTCCTAGCTCCTGCGGTGCGAACACGCCAAAAAGCGGGAACTTCCACCAATAGTTCAAGGAACTATGAAAAGGTTCCTCCAGTGCGAAAGCCCCTATTCAGGGCTGTAGAGGTCGTCTCTAGGTGCTCTAGGTTTGGTTACCAACATTCTTCAAAATATCTTCTTTTGTGTTCAACAGAAGAAATAAACTCATACAGGTTTGGAACCATATGAGGGCAAGTAAACGCTGACAAATTTTTCCATTTTGGGTGAACTATTTCAAGTTTTATTTTATAGGATTTTTAAGCTATATTTAACCTGGAATAAGCTGTTGTAATGCGTATGAGTCCTAGCATGACTTACATTTGTCTTCTAAATTGAACCTTTATAAGAAACAGAAACTGACAGAATAATACATTGGATTGGTAGAAATCTCTTCTGCTTAATTCTAACTTTTTCCACATGTGTTCTGATGTATGGGTCTAGCTCCATCTCTCTCTCCTCCTGCAAGTAGCCACACTTGGTTTTAATTAGGAAAGGCTGTGCAAGGTCAGTTACGCTTCTGTACAGCTGAGAACATCTGTGGTTTGCCTATAAACACACAACTACACACATATAACACAAACACATATACACACACACACACACACACACACACTCAAACAGCTCAAGTTACATTGTGCACACATAGCAAAATTCATAACAAAGAAAAAAAAACAGGATATATTTTTTTATTGTCTACAGCAGCTTTTGAAACAAGTGTCTTACGCTCTCCCAGGCTGCATTTATTGTTTTAAAAATAACAACAGTTATAAAAACAGTAATATTGTGAAACAATATTAAAATAGGTACTTAAAATAAGTGTTTCCTATTTGAATATATTTTAAAATGTAATTTATTTCTGTGATGGCAAAGCTGAATTTTCAGCATCATTACTCCAGTCTTCAGTGTCACATGAATCTTCAGAAATCATTCTAATATGCTGACTTGCTGCTCAAGAAACTTTTTTTTTATTATTATTATGAATGATGAAATTATGAAAACAGTTGAGCTGCTTAATATTTTAGTGGAAACTGTAATAATTTTTTTTCAGGATTCTTCAATGAACAGAAAGTTGAATAGAACAATTTATTTGAAATAGCAATATTTTTAATCAATTTAATGCATCTTTGCTAAATAAAATAATTTATTTCAAAAGAATCTATCTGATCACAGATGTTAGAACTCTCTATAGTCTACAGTATGTAGCAATAACGCAA
Organism: Sinocyclocheilus anshuiensis; assembly: GCF_001515605.1. NCBI lineage: Eukaryota > Metazoa > Chordata > Actinopteri > Cypriniformes > Cyprinidae > Sinocyclocheilus > Sinocyclocheilus anshuiensis. The sequence goes on along the minus strand of NW_015555974.1, from coordinate 516,898 downwards.
AATGCAGTCCAAATACACTTAAATTTGAGACGCACTCTCTGAAAAATATATTTTCAACTTCAGTTTTGACTCGTAATCTGGTTTTTAGAATGCTTAGGGTTTTGTTTTGTTTTTGTTATTTTGTTTGTTTTGTTTGTGGAAAACAAAACAAGGACAATTATAAAAATAAAATTTTCTGCAGTGCATATGTGCGACTACATCTATGTAAGCCACAATGACACATCTAAGATAGTAGCACCCCATGGAGGAAAACAAGGAATTATTAGTGTGTGTGAGCCTGAGTGTGAGTGGTGAAAACGAGATAGTGTGTCTCTGCGTGTGAGAGAGAGAGAGACTAATCCGCACAAACAGGATTGAGCAGTGAAAACCAGCTGCTGCCACAGGCATTGCACCATGGGATACAATAATGGGGTTTCATTACACTGCAATTTCTCTTAAATAAGCCTTTTCATCTTTTATGAGCTCAATTTCCCCAGCAGAGAAATAACACTGGAAGAGAGACTTGTGCGAGCCGGTGTAGATTAACGCGCGTGTGTGTACATATGGACACATATGTGAGAACACAGACGGGGCTGATGAAAAAATAGGTACAGAAGAATAAAACCCCAAACACCCTAGCAACCAGTCAGAACACCCTAGCAACAACCCTTAACACCCAAGTAACAATGAGCACCCTAGCAACCATACTGAAGACACAAGCAACAATGAACACCCTAGCAACTATCCCAAACACCCTCAGCAATCACTCAAAACACTACATCAAACGCCAGAGCACCCTAGCAACCACCCAGAATCCCTTATCAACACCATGGCAACAACCCTGAACATCCTAGCAATACCCAAAACACCATAGCCACATGCAAAATGCCCTAGAAACGACCCAAAACACCACAGCACCATCAGAACCCCCAAACAACAACCCTAAACACTCTAACAACATGCAAAATGTCCTAGCAACCACCAATCAACAAAATAGCAGAGCATTACCTTAGGAACCACCCCGAACACCCAAGCAACATACAAAATAGGGGTGCTCTGATTGATCGGCTACCAATCACTATCGGCCGAAAATCGCTTTGGGATGATTGATCGGCGGTCTCTATAATGCTATTGTGCAACAATTGCACGATTGTAAAAACAAAAAATAAATTAGATAAATAAAAAGATAAATATATATTTTTGAAAAATATCTAAAAAATGCCCCCCTCCACCCCTCAAATTAACTCTTTCCCCGCCATTGACGAGTTATCTCGTCTTTTACAAGAAAACGCTTCCCCCCCAAAGACGAGTTTTTACGGCTTTTTGTGTTTTCACTGATATACACTCGGGGGCGCTATTACGCATCTTCTGAACGAGTGCAAAACCTCCCAAACAAAAACACACGTGAACAGGATGGAAAAACTAGCGATCTCTTATGTAAACAGATGCATATGAAAAATAATGCGATCATCAGCGATAGACAGCATATAAATGAAAACTGCATAATGTTACAGACTAAAATGTTGATCCAGGAAGTGGTATATGTCTGTGCAAGCTTTGGAGGTATTGATGGAAGCGATTTACTGGATTTATGCTTTGATAATCGTTCTGAATATTATCCAGATGTAGTTTTTGATAAAAAATTTGATTTTCTCACCTTTTTGCTCAAAATTATGCATTTTTCATGAAACTTACCTATATTCAAGTGTTGATAAAAAAAGAATGCTTTAAGCTAGAATAAAACTGATTCAAATTCAAATATTCATACAGCAAAATATACTGGAGGCCATCAAATTTTAGTGAAAATCATCAAAATCGCTGGCGGTGGCTCGCAACATTTTTCAAAAATGCTGGCGGAGAAAGAGTTAAAAAAATCCTCTCTCACAAGAGTCACCTAAGAGGGGAATTCATTTTCAAAAATGAAATTCAGGCCCTGAATAAATGTCTAAAATTCCTGGTTGAAGTCTTACTATAAATAATTCTACATGATAAAAAGAAGGCTTTAAAAAGATCGGTATCGGTGATCGTATCGGCAGATACTGCTTTCTGTGATCGGTCTCAAAATTCCTGATCGGAGCACCCCTAATACAAAACGCCCTAGATACCACCCAAGACAACACAGCAACACCCAGAACATCCTAGCAACCACCCAAAATGCCTTAGAAACAACCCTGACAATGCTAGCAACACCCCAAACACCCTTGCAACATGCAGCACACCCTAGCAACCACCCAAAACATCATAGCGATTAGAGCCCGACCGATATATCGGTTAGCCGATATGAGCATGTCGCCGATATATCGGTATCGGCGAATATGCCGCCGATATGAACATTTTTTTTTACAGAACATATAACGCAGATTAAATGCTTCTGAATGGTGTAATTGCTTAGTTTGTCCAGCAGAGCGCGCTCCATTGTTTGCTACTGGCAACTACACAGTTACCTTGTTTAATTTCTTAATTCAAGTTATATATATTTTGTTCTATTCGTGTTATTTAAGTTATTTATAATAAGTGAAGGGAAGTTTACTGTTAAGTGCACTGATGTCAGACTCATTTTGAATAATAAAGTTTATTGTTAAATTGTTAAATACCCTGCCTCCACTACATAGGCCTATGTTTGTCACATCATTATAAGTGTTTGATCACCACATTTGAGTTATCATTGCAAAAAATGTGTTTATGTATATATATTCTGTTTATGTAGGCTATATACTGTATTCTATATACAGTACCAGTCAAAAGTTTGGACACACGAATGGGAAGTGTGTCCAAACTTTTGACTATACTGTACTAAATATAACCTGAACATAAAGAATATCGGCCGATATATCAGTATCGTTATTTTTTTACTCCCTAATATCGGTATCGGCCCCCCAAAAAAACATATCGGTTGGGCTCTAATAGCGATACCTCAGCAACCTCCCCAAACACCCTAGCAACATGCAAAATGGCCTAGATATCACCCAAATCACCACAGCAACATCCAGAACATCCAGCAACATGTAGTACACCTTAGCAACCACCCCAAACATCCTAGAAACCAGTCAGTAGCAACTGTTTAACAATGACCTGGCAACCACCCTAAACACTTTAGCATTTAATGTGTTTTTTTTTTTCACTAAAATATTATGCAGAAAAATAAAAATCTAGTTATACATATTCTGATAAGACCAAATTTGGCTGGTGTGTTATACTTCTGCATAAAAGTAAAGGTAAATGGCCTGAAAGCAATCAGCAAATGAGAAATTAAGAGCATTTTCACATGAACTCCTGCCCAGAAAAACATACAGCTGCTAATGATGCGACTGGCAGAATAAACCTCTTTCAGAGAGACCCAAGCTGAGCCAAAACTCTGAACTCCAAACGCTAGCCTCCAGAACTCCAGCCAAACCTCTCACAGGGACCACGCTTGACTGAGGAAAACCTTTGTCTTTCAACGTTTCGCAATAACACAGGAAAACATTAGCCAGACTGAAATTGCGTGCCTTGAAGATAAGAAAATTGGACCCTTGGGTGATGGATAGATTACTGTAAAGGTTTGTAGAATGTTTGTAAATTAAGATTAATAATACATATTTTGGCTATTTTTGCATTTGGATATAAATGACCTGTATTACGCTAACGGCAGATAATGCTAGAGTAAACGTCTGAAATTGCTCCCACCTTCAGTCACATTAGCTATGACCCTGACTGGAAATCCATTACCCAAAAACTCGTCCAAAAACAATCACTTTGATGGAAATCGTTGATGAAATTTGCATACATCGTACACCTTTGTAAGTTATGCCTTGAAACAGAAAATTAATTTACCTTAAAACATAGGCAATCACATATATGCACCACAGTAAATTCTAAATGTATGGATTTTTTATTAAAATTATATTTTAACATATACCCATAAAGAATAATACTCCTTTCCTTTGTAAGTAATGTTTTTATTTTAAATGTAACATAATGCTAATGTATTTTTTCCCCTAAGGACATTTATTTTATTTTATTTTTAGATTTCAATTTTTCAGCTTAAGCTAAATAGTGTACACATTTATCAAAAAGAAATAAAAAAGGACAAAAAGAAATGAAAAAGGATAAAAAGAAACAGCAACTGAACCACAGACCACAAGGCCTATACAGAAAAATGATAATTAATAAAAAAAATGTACACAGAAAAAACAGTAACTTAAAGAACAAAACAAAAGTGAGAGAGAGAGAGAGAGAGAGAGAGAGAGAGAGAGATAAAGAAATAAATAGAGAAGAAAAGTCTGGATGAGGGATAAAAGATGACAGTAAAGCACGACACTATGAGATGTGTGTAATGAAAACCAATCAGCTTTCAGCAGTGAGTAGATTAGCGCAGTGGCAGTGGCGCTGAAGCCAATACTCCACCCTAATGATATGTAATTGGAAACGGGCGAAAACTTCCCATTGTGGAGCACTGAAATATCCCTCATGTTTCTGACGGTGATGGAAAAGAGAGGATCAGTTATCGGGGTCATCCGTGGCTAATACTGGGAAATGTGTAGCTATAGGGCTTTATTTTGCAATCGTTTTCACTGTGTTTAGATATACAGAGCAAAATCTTAAAAAAAGGTCTTCTAGGTCTCAGTATAACCTTTAATCTTCGTCTATAAGGCTTTAATGCACAATATGTCACCTCAAAAACCTGTCTTATTCACTAACCACCCATAATCCAAGTTAACCAAGCGCTAAATGCACTGCAATAGCTCTGTATTGAAATTAAGTCATTATCAGCACAGAGTCTGTACAATCTTAGTAGAGATTTTTTTTTTTTAGATTATTTTGTAGGTAGTTTTTGGTGGAGGTGGTGTATGTGTGTTTCCATACCTAAATCCATGCTCTTGGAGGACTTGTTGGTGGGGTAATCTGGGTTGTTCTGTCGTTGAGGGTTTTGTTGGTTGGTGGGGTGGATCATATATGAAACAGGCTCCATTTCAGCCCTACAAGACACATATCACACTTTTTAAAAGCTATGCATTCTCTGCTGATTCTATAATAAGCATAAAAAACACACCACCTCTCAAATGTTTGGGTGTAAAATGTTTTTGAATGAATAGTAATATTTTTAAATACTATTATAATTTCAAATAACTGTTTTTTTTATTTGAATATATTTTAAAATGTCATTTATTCTTGTGATGTAAAGCTGGATTTTCAGCATCATTACTCCAGTCTTCAGTGTCACATGATCCTTCAGAAATCATTCTAATATGCTGATGTGCTGTTCAAAAAAACATTTCTTATTATCAATGTTGAAACAGTTGTGCTGCTTCAGTTCAAAATAACAGCAATTATTTGAAATAGAGATCTTTTGTAACATCATAAATGATTTTACATTTGAATTTATTTAAAAAAAAAAAACGTACAGACACCAAACTTTTGAACGGTAGTGTAACACACAGAAATATTAGATAAAATAGTCAATTATTCAATATGCAATAATATACATTGAACTAATTACTGATATGTTTTAGTACTGAATGACAAAGTATTTACAACCAACATTCATTTCATTTATGTCCACTTATCCTGTAAATAAATGTTTCTCTGTGTGTGTATACAAATATGTAAGTGTACGTGGATAAAATGTGCAATTTGACCGAATATTTGATGGTACAACTAGATAATGGCATAAATAACTCTTCTGCATGGTATCTTTGTGTTTTCAAGACTTTGAAACAAGGCTTCAGGACACAATACTGAGCACTGATCAAAGTACCAGATTATTTGGTTTCACGATAAGAAATGTATTATCTCCAACTTTACTCTTTGAGCACAATAACTAACCGATCTTGTTGGTGCTTGTGCGGAGGGTTTGTTTCCAGCAGGTCCAGATCAGAAGGTGGAGGGGGGAAACCGTCTTCATCGTAATCTTCCTCCAGAAGTTCCTGTCGTCCGCCATGGGATCCGTGCAGAGCTGCTTGGAAATATGAGTTTTAAAGTTATATACCATTATTAGAGCTTATGTTCGTCACACAAAGCCATTGTTTTGCTACAGAAGACTCATGTTTTTGTCATTTTTAGTTTTTTAGTTCACTTCTATTGTATGGGAAACAGTAATGTACAATATAATTTTGTGTTCCACTGAGAAATAGAAAGTCATACAGGTTTAAAATGACAGGAGGGTAAGTTATTTCTGAATGAAAGTCCTTCCATTATGGGGAATAAGACACACTTGACCACGTTCACTGAGTTTTGAATCATCTAACGTCTGAGAAACACATTGAGACCTTTCTCAATGACCACACAACGTTCTGATCAATGTTAGCAGCACTAGTCTGAAATATCTCCATTACGACTCAATTTTCTGCACTACTGTCCCCGTTTCTTCCACCATTTAGCCATTTATCGTAAAGCGAGTGCAGAGTGACTGTGTCATATATATGCAGTGACATGAAATATTAATGCTGGTGCTGGCAAAAACATGTGATTAAAACTACACTTGTACGCCGAGTTAGGTGTTTTCAATTTTTCAGATTCTACCAAATCTAACTGCAGCGAATGTGGAAAGCAATCTGAATTTGAAATGAGATGTGTGTAAATATCACATCCCTCTTTGTGCGACTAAAGTACAGTCACATACTTTGACGGACAAGAGACGCTAATCAGTAAACGATGGTTTCCCAAAAAACACGGAAAAAAGCCTTTTGTGTTGGCACGGCAACTCTCTGGAGAATCGCCGGGAAAGAATAGTGTGAATTTAAAACAGTTTGTTAGCCGTTCTCGAGCACTCAGCACAATTGCGAGTATGCTAATAAGGCCCACTTAGAATCCATTTCATCAGCTTAACGATTTCAAGGTCAGGCCGCGTTGCATAAAAGCAGAAGGGAATGTAGCAAAAATATCGTCATTGGCTTTTTCATCCCTATTGATGAGATGGGCAGATATCCAACTTGTAGAAGTCGAAAAAGCTAATGGAAAGCTACGCTGGCATGGAAAATGAGGCGACAGAGAAAATGAACTCATTTTTTCCCCTTACAGAGAAGCAAAGCACTCTTCACATGGTGTTGATGATGAACAAATGCTCATGCTTTCTTTTGTTGAGCACTAATCAATTTCATTTGTTTCTTTGACAGTGAGAGAATTTGGATGAAAGCACTTAACATTACATAAAAGCAATTACTTTTATCATTTGGTGTGCATTTAAGAAAGCAATCAACAAGTTAAGATGCATTCACACAGGACATGATTTGGCGACCACCAATGGAATCCACCACATGATGCAGTTGGATTCTGCAGCTGACTGCGAAGTAGGAATTAATAGTACAGCAACTTTATGTCACGACCTAGAGCAATTTAATCAGTGGCAGTGTGTACTTACCAGAAGAAGGCTCGTACATACGACTGCTTGCTGTGGATGGTGGTACGGAACTGTTGGTGTGGTTGCTGTTAGGAAGATGATGAACAGGAGAGTCGTTTCTGGTGGCAGTTTGACTGCTTTCTTGATTTTCCTAAAGAAGAGGGTGAAAAGTTGTAGAGAATTAATTTTAGCATCCAAAAAAGCAATGAAACATTGATCTGGAAGATGCTGATTGGGAAAAAGTCTTGACAACAAATATGGACATTTCAAAAGCATGTTGACCAACTCCCATATTGGGTTCATGCAGTCAGAAAGTCAACAAGTGGAACATCTGCCATGCAGCACAGAAAACAAGGTTAAGGAAATGGACGTGATTTGGGTGTACTGTATATAATTACACACAAAAATCATAATTCTGTTGTTTACTTATCCTTAACCTTTTTCTACACTTGCTTGACCTTTCTTCCCTGAAACACACATTGAAATTTACATTCAAGTATATTCAAATATGGAGAGTAAATACTCATAATAAACACTTTGTTTTGTGTTTTTTTTTACTGCCATCAAAAGTTGCGCAACATGTCTTGCTGCTTCGTATCTGAATGTAAGCAAAGTACACAAAAGTTCAAAAGATATTAATACTTTAATTCAGCATGGATGCATTAAATTGATCAAAAGCGGCAGTAAAGACATTTCTAATGTTATAAAACATTCAAATAAATACTGTTCTTTAGAGCTTTCTATTCATCAAAGAATCCTGAAAAATCATGATTTACACAAAAATATTAAGCAGCACAACCAGTTTCAACAGTGATATTAACAAGAAAGGTTTCTTGACCAACAAATCAGCATATTAAATGATTTCTGAAGGATCTTGTGACACTGAAGGCTGGAGTAATGAAAAATCAGCTTTGCCTCACAGAAATAAATTACATCTTAAAATATATTCAAAAAGAAAAGTTATTTTAAATGATAATAATTTTCACAATATTACTGTTTTTTTTTTTGTTTTTTTTTAGATATTTTTATTTATCAATTAAATGCAGACTTGGCGAGCATACAAGACAAAATCTTGGGGAAAAAAAACATTGCTGAATGGTAGCGTACAATTGTGCACATTTTACAAGAAAAACTGTAGATACTAAAAAAGAAAAAGATTTTCTGTGAGAGAACAACCCTGGTATATGTATATAATATAATATAAATACTGGGGGGAAAAATGCTGAAACGGAACTGTAAATGACAAATGGATAAAAGCAACCATATGACATAGTTAGGAATATTCATAAGCCAAAGGCATTCCCTTCAGAGAGTACTAGTCAAGACAGATACGGAAACGTGTCAATATGAAGACGCGAGGCCACCGAATGATGCGTCCTTATGGATTCTTCTCAGAAGACAAAGAAGCTAAAGCTGTCACCGTCTGGGTGTCTACAACCCCGAGGGGGAATGCCATACTTTATACTGTCATACAAACCACATGCTACACACACAAACACGCTACTCACGGTAAAAAAAAAAGAAAAAAAAAGCCCAGACTGACTGGATGGACATGAAAGGTATTAGGATATCACCATATCAAAGTGTGCTTAAATGCATTCACACCGTACTATTCCGCATTGCGAAAAACAGATGAAAGCCTTGTTCTTTTGTTCCGGCGTTAAGCCTCAGTTGGAGGACAGTCATTAGTGGGGATGATGACTCTTTACATGTGGAAATGTCATTCTTGTCATCTGCCTCCTGCTCGCTGTCTTACAGGACGCACAGGAATCATCAATGGACCAAAGGACTGATTCTCAAGCTCTCTTTCTCTTCAGAGGTTGTTTCTCATGAAAAAATGACTCTAAAACCTGAGACTAAGCAACACTTTTTCTGTCTTTCACTGTGATCAGTGCCTTGACAACAGTTGACGTGTTATATGCATGTGTCTAACACATAAATTGAGAGCTGGCAGGAAAATATCAAAAGATACTTGAAGAATGATGGGACAGCAACTGCAAGAATCCAGACGGAGGGAAACTAAAAAGGAAAAGTCAAGTTAAACAGTCGATATTATTGATTTACGTGTTCACCTCCCACCGACTCCAACCGCTGCATCGTCCTTATTAGTGGGGCTTGTTAAGGCAAGGATCACTATTACTATTGCTCACACTAATTTGAACAAACCGCTGACCACTAATCTTTGGTGCAAAACACATGCAGCACTATTTGTTAAACACACATGAATGACGTCTCAAAATGTGGGATTTATTGAGGAGAACAAATTTAGCCTTAATCAACCTATTAATAAAAAAATTATACAAAAATAACAATTCTCAAGACACCTTGAGCAACCCAGAACAACCTCGCAACCTAACAGCATAGCAGTGTTTTAAATTACATGGCAACCACATTACAGCACCATAGCCCAAAACTCTGTAGCAACTGCATAACAACACATTTAAACCACTCTAAAAACACGGCAAATGCACAGCAACACCCAGGCAACCACCTACAATACCCTAGCAACCACATAGCAACGTGCTAAAAAAATCTCAGAACACAGCAATGCGCTGGAAACATTCAGAACACCTTGCCAACCGTATAGCAATGTATTAAAATAAATGCATAGCAATGCCCTAGCAACCACCCACAACACCCAAACAATAGAGCAAAAATATATATATACCCTATCAACTAGTGCTGTCATGATAAAAAAACATTCAGCATATACCACAGGGAAAACTGACACAACATTAAGAGCATAAAATTTGAACAGTATCTAAATTTAATTAATAATAATAATACTTATAATAATATTAAAACTAGTAATAATAATTCAATATCATTAGACAGAAATATATTACTATTGTAAAAGTTTCACTGTACAATTATTTTACTTTACATTGCAGTAGTACAATTACAATATTTATGAGCTTAAGGGCTTTAACTCTCGCAAGTAAAGATGTTATTTTGGCTTAAAAACTGCAGGAAAGTCTTTTAAGTTTCTGTGAGAACAAGTTTACAAACGCTTCTCATTACAAATCTAGCTGTAATCATCTGTCTACAAAAAAATAAATAAATAACTGGCACATGCTTAATTTCCAAATGCATATTGAACACACAGCAATTGCAGAGATGTCGTTCGCTGCATTTGCTATGAGTCTGCATAACAATGCATTAGTCGCCACTCAGAACACCCTAGCAACTGCATAGCAACACCCTGACAAGCATTCACAGCACACTAGCATCTGAAGACAATGTCAAAGTCTAATTTCTCTTTGCATCAGTCAATACGTCTGTAACATGATCATTTTCTCATTCATTTAAATATCACCTCCACAACACACACACACACACACACACACACACACACACGTACACACAACAAGAACCTCTCTGACATCTTCAAAGGCTATGCGCTGCACGTCTTAATCAGACAACAATCACAAGGGAGCTTGGGTGTACAGTCGAAGACAAAGAACCAACAAAGCAGCCTCTGGAACAAGACCCTAAACCCACGGACGTCTCCACCCCCTCCACACACGGCCAGCAGTGAGGGTGAGCTGAGGTTAGGGACCCTCAGGGTAGCCCCGGGCTGCCTTTCATTAAAACCTAAAATTTGCCTTTTATTCAAGGAACCCATGGTGTAATCTGATTAACTTGCCGAGTAAGAGGAGATCCAGCGAGGTAACGAGATTAGACAGCAGACTGGGTGGAGAAACAGGAAAGAGAAGAACATGGAGGACGGAGGAACAAAGATGGTGGTTTCACATGAAATCACTCTAAAGTACATTACTGTTCAAGAGTTTGGGGTCCAAAAGCTTGAAATAATTTTTTAAGTAATGAATACTTTTATTCAGAATGAATGCATGAGAGGGATCAAAAGTGACCGTAAAGACAATTATAATGTTTCTATATATATTTTATTTTTCACAAAATATTACGCAACACACCTGTTATATATAATATTATATATAAATATTAATATTTTATATATAAACAAAACATTTTTCCTAAATATATACATGCATGTGTGTGTATTTATATATACATAACAAATATACACAGTACACACACATATATTATGTAAACAAAAATGTTTATTTTGGATGAGATTAATCGCTATTAATCATTTGACAGCACTAACTTATACTTACATACATATACATACATTTTTTTTACTAAAATGTTGAAATCAAAAAATTAATCAAAAGTTCCGTATTTTGTCTTGAATTGAGGAACCAACCCATTAAGTTTTGTCCACAAACACTTTTGATTCTCTAACCTCCCACTCATTCTCTTATCACTCAGCTCTTTCTGAATGATTAATGACATATTGATCGCTCTGTCTGCATGTGATTAATGAAGAATGCATCTCAGAAGCATATCACCTTCTATTGAGCGCTATTACCGCCCGCATGATCACCATCCTTCCACCACCAGATTTGGATGAGGATAAGCTAATGCTCCCCAATAACACTCCACCCACCCAAAATCAGACCGCTGAAGGTGGAGTCAATAACTATTTGTCTTCATATTCATTGGATGGTGATGAGGAGCTGCCAGAATTGATGAACCGTCCCAGTTTAACCTTGGATACAAAGACTCCAAACTCAAACCCAGCTGTATTTGACTATTTCTAAGCATTCAGAAACCTTAGAATGTGACCTCTGAGGATTGAAAGCAAAGCTTCCATCAGAAAAAAAAAAAAAAAAAGATTCTGCTATTATCTCTTGGCTGAAAACTGACATTTTAGTGAGCTGCTGACTCATGGAAATGGATTCTCATCCCCAATAAATTAGCCTTAACACTACTTCCCATAATAGAAAGGGAAAAAAACTTACACTGAATAACTCTATTTCTGAAAAATATGCAAAAAATATGCCTAGATAACAAACACACCAATTTTCTGAAATGATCAGCATTGTTCCATAGACTACTGGAGTTCAGAAACGTATCCATTATCAATTAAACATCGTTTTAGCTGACTCAATTTCTTTTTCATGTGAAACCACCTCTATTATCAAAGATATCGTCATGCAGGTTTAATACACCAACCGGCAACTACTTAAACTTACCACCACGTTAACAAAAGGGGGACCCCAGTGAACATGGCGGACCCCCTGAAACACAGAGACACGTAAAACTGACAAAATTAAAAGAAGGCCAAACTTATGTGCTTGTGTGCCATTAATGCAAGCACAAACTAAACAAACTCATGAGTCATGAGTAGAATTATATACATTAAATGTCTCAAACATATATTTAGTGAAAATGTACAGGTTTACATGACATATTTTAGCTTTATGAGAATGTAGACTCAAATGACATGCACTGATACGATGAAGTGCAGTGCTTCTCAGATTTTGGTATAAATTGTACTGTTTGAAATAGTTTTTCATGCTTTCTAATTCTTAAATATAATGATCACATGTTAGGTTACTTCATATCCACTTTATTATTTTATATTTTTGTTAATTTCATATTCATTTGATCTGGTATAGCACTACCATTCAAAAGTTTGGGGTCGATAAGTTGTTTCTGAACAAAATCTCTTATTTATTTGATCAAAAATACAGTAAAATAGTAATATTGTGAAATATTATTACAATTTAAAATAACTGTTTTCTATTTGAATATATTTTGCAATAAACAGTAAAAGTCTTTAGTCACTTTTGATCAATTTAATGCATCCTTGTTGAATAAAAGTATACATTTCTTTAAAAATAAATAAATCTTACTGACCCCAAACTTTTAAACGTATTGTACATATTACATTAACAAGTTCAATACAGCATGACTGTGAAAACTGGATAAATCTCTCAATAACCGAAAGAAAGAGATGAATGACACCACATGCCCTTTACAGAATAAACAGAAAAGATCCAAGAAGAAAAGCCCAGAGGGTTAAAAGGAAACAGAGTGCATGCAAAGATTTAAGAGTATTTTATTTGAAAGGAAAACTTCAGCCATACAAAAACAATGCAAAAGAACAGCAGACACGGACAATTAGATGTTCTATTAATAAGTGAAAACAGTAAATGAAAATGCAAGCATGTGCACAATGTTAGTACAAAAGCAGAAAGCAGGAGAGAACAACAAGAGCTTTCTCATGAAGTCAAAGAAAAACAAGGAAAAGAACAATCTTCAATGTGTCAAAAGAAAATGTATCTACAATGATTACATTTCAAGGACTTCCTCCCCAAATGTCCATAACAACACTGCAATGCCTCAAATGACATCTCAATCAAATATTTTCAAGAGCTTTGTTTAGGAAAATGGGCTGTTTGGCTTTTTTAACCAGGAAATTTTTTTATCTATTGACAGATTTTTTTTAACCAGAAGCCTATTTTTCTGTTCCTTGTAGGATAACAACATTACTTTAAAGCTCAATTTAAATCTTAGAATCATGGGGATATTAAAACCATTATCCCTTTTTAGCCAAAGCATATGTGTGTATTTCCTTGTGCACAATAACTAACATTCAGAGGTCACCTGAGAGCCTGTGATGCCGATAGTGGTGATACCAGTGGGCTACAGCCAGGGACTCGGGTTCAGAGGCCCTGCGGGGAAGCGTTCTGTAGTGATACACATGGCATACCTGTACAGGCGAGTGCTCCAGAGCACGCAGAACCACCAACTGGATGGTTCCTCTGAGGTTCCCTTCAGTCGACATGGAGCGGCGCAGGGTTTCCATGGCATCATGGTTGGACCGTCCGAGCAGAGACTCGCTATTAACAGCTATCAGTTGGTCATTGATACGCAAGCGACCGTCCTGCAAACAAAAGAAGTCAAACACCAATGTTACATGTACAAGCCACTGAGAATTTATAGAAGTTTAACCTCTGTGAAAAAAAAAAAAACCTTTAGAAAAAGTTGTCAGCTAGTAGCTACACTAAACCTTGCCTAAACGAGGAGCAAATCATTCTAAAGGTCTTACTTGTTTATTAGTTTTATTATTTGGATTATTGCATCCCAAATTATAGTACTAGTTATAGACAGATTAATGGATTAAAAACTCAAAAAATACATTTTTACTATAATACTAATATATATACAGAGAGAGAGAGTAGGTAGATATATAATTTACCTATATATTCAGTTAAATGCAAAAAACTAAACTACAAATCATAGTACTAGTTATACATGCATTAACCAGACTAAAAGTGCTTAAATTTTTACTAAAATAAAAGATATATCTTTTACCTATAAATTTAGTTTGCATTTAAAATTAAATATAAAAAATCCAAAATGAGTCAAAAAAATTAAATACAAAAAACACACACACACACGCACACAAAATAAACAAACAAAAAAACAAATAAATAAAAATACAATTCATAGTGGTAGTAAAACAGACTAACCACATTAAAACCATTTACATTTTTGCTATAAGGTATATAATTTACCAATAAATACAATGAATTCAAAATGAAATATTAAATCATGTAACACAAAAATCATATCATAGTACTAGTTATAGGCAGATTAATCAGATTAAAAGCTCTTACATTTTTATTATTTCACTATAATATTATAAAATAATATAAAAAAACTTCTAAAACTAGCGTTCTCTATTCTTTTTGTAGTCTATTGTACTTGTTTTCTTTTTAATTAGAATTTAAAAAAATAATAACTTGACCCTCTAACACTAGCTCTATCTATTCTATTTCTTTCCTATCAACTTTTTATATTTTTTTTTTATTATTAAAAAAAAAAAAACCTTACTACGTGTACTGCATTAGACTAACCGGTACTTGTCACAGCCCTTATATATTGTTGCTCTTTTTTTGGATTGATTGCTTCTATTGTCCTAATTTGTAAGTCGCTTTGGATAAACGTGTCTGCTAAATGATTAAATGTAAATGTAATAAGAAATATAATTCTATATATCCACAGTAGTATTTAGATGAATTAATTATTTAATATTATTTACTTAATTAACTAAGAATAACAAATAGGTTCCAAATACAGCATTAAAGTTAAAGATATTTTAGTCTGATTTGTGAATTAATTGTTCTTTTGAATATGTTATTTTCAATTAACCACCACTATATTTGGGAGGGGGAATTGTTACTAAAAAAGTTTTTTTTTTTTCTTCTTGTTTTTTGACACTGACTGAATTATTGTGACACTGAAGCATGTAGTTAAGTTAGGACCACCGCTACTTTTAGCTAGCTACTCCCAACACTAAAGCCCTATAGTGTGATTTAAAAACATTTATGCAGTGTAGCCTCACTGTTAAATGTTTAACGCATCCCACTATGAATTCAGATACAATTACAGATGCATATCATTAGCGTGAAAAGGCCGGGCCGGAATGAATTGGATTAAGGTTCACAGCTGTGGTTTCCTAAATAAAACTCAGCTGAGGAGGAACAAAAGAGATTAGCAGCTAAAAGCCACTGGAGCCACTAAAGACTCCTGAGAGTCTGTGTCACAGCGGATGATCCTGACCCCTGGGCGAGGTCACTGACCGCAGACCACCGATACCGCCCCGGGAGGGGGTCTCCGGCAGAACGGACCCAAACACTTGTGCCCATCTTTTGAGAAAATATTCTCATGCAGACACTCTGGAAGCTCACAACACAAGATGGCCTACGACATGTTTTAATTCATTAACTGGCAGAATAACTGTATTACGATAATTTATTCCAGAAATTTGGATGCCGTTTTTAAAATTCATGCCCACTTGATCTCAATCCTGGAGTGTAAATGCTAGAGGAGCAACAGAAAAGCGAGTGAGAGTGATAAGGGTGAACGTCAGAAGTCAAATGAAGAGCTCAGCCTCTGAAAATATCTACTTCTTTGAGCGTCTCTCTGATGGGGGCCTGTGATGCAGCTTGCTCTCTGAACCCACTCTCCACTGGAGTGCTGATAGGGGCCAGAGACGCAGCTCCACCTGCGAGCCCACTCTTGATTACACTGCTGATAGGAGACAGTAGATGTGCCCTTATCTATACACAGACACGATACCTGCTGCCTGGCTGGACTGATTGAGGAGAGGAGAGGAGTATTCATATTTCTGTAACAGCATTTGCTGAGGTTCACCTATAATATCCCAAACCACAAAAAAAGGCTACAAAAAAGGCCACTTTTCATCATTCATCTCATTTTTTTTTGTGGTTTGAGGCCACTTTGGGTGAATCACAATTACCATAACACAGTATATTCTACATAATAAGCCAGGTTTGTATTGCTTCCCTAATCATAGTACTAGTTACAGACAGATCAATCTGACGATATTTGGACCGATTAACTTTGACCGAAAACTATGCCTTATCAATGTGCATTTTCGTATCGATGTAAAATATTGTTTTGTGAATTTCTTATTAATATTACGTAAACCAAAAGTTCAATTTGAATTTAAATAATTTTAAAGGGATAGTTCATCCAAAAAAGAAAATTACCCCATGATTTACACACTAGGTGTATATGATTTTCTTCTTTCAGACAAATACAATCGGAGTTATATTAAAAAATGTCCTGGCTCTTACAAGCTTTATAATGGCAGTGAATGGGGGTCAAGATTTTGAAATCCAAAAAAGTGCATCCATCCATCATAAAAAGTGCTCCACACGGCACGGGGGGTGTTAGAGATTACAGTTTATAGTTTTAAATATGGATATTTTTCTAACACAAACTCATCGATTCACTTCAGAAGGCCTTTATTAACCCCCCAGCGCCATGTGGAGCACTTTTTATGATGGACGGATGCACTTTATGTGCTTCAAAATCTTGACTACCGCTCACTGCCATTATAAATCTTGGAAGAGCCAGGACATTTTTTAAAATAACTCCTATTGTATTTGTCTGAAAGAAGAAAGTCATATACACCTAGGATGGCTTGAGGGTGAGTAAATCATAGGGTAATTTTCATTTTTGGGTGAATTATCCCTTTAAATTAGTTAATTCAATAGCTAATATGAAAAAAAACAATGAACAATTTTTACCAGTGTTGTTATCATTAACTAAAACTAATAAAAATAACATTAACTGATTTCAGTTTATTAATCTAACATTCATTTCTACATATACTAATATATTTTAACATTTTTAACAAGCTGCATAAACAATAAGGTATTATGAACAATATTGTGTTTATATATTTATAATAGTAAATGCATTTATTTAATTTTTAAAGGTTTTTAATCATGTATAATGAACAACAGTATATTTTAGTAGTGTATTATGAACTGCAGTATATAACTGCATTTAAATCAGAACTGTATGCCATTCTGTAGTGACATACACAGGATTGGAGGGACTTTCATGACTGAAGCTCTCCGATGACTGGACGCTGGATGAATGAGCTGCTCTTTACCTTGTGTGCGGCACCGCCGTGGATGATGGACTTGATGAAGATGCCCAGGTCTTCTCCAGTCTCTCGAGACTTATTACCCTTCAGACTGACCCCTAGACCAGCTGAGCCGGAGTCATTCAAAGGAACTTCAAACATCAGCTGCTCTCGCCCATCCTCAGACAGAAGCGGACCTGATGGCTCTCCTTTCTGCAAATAACACACACACACATACACTTAGGTCAGTATCTCAGCTGACTTTCCAAACCAAGTAAATCTTAGCATTTATCCCAGTTCAGCATACAGTGGGGGAAATATTTATTTGATCCCCTGCTGATTTTGTAAGTTAGCCCACTTACAAAGAACTGAATGGTCTGTAATTTTTATGGTAGGTTTATTTTAACAAATAGAGACAGAATATCAAATTAGCCCACTTACAAAGAACTGAATGGTCTGTAATTTTTATGGTACGTTTATTTTAACAAATAGAGACAGAATATCAAACAAAACATCCAGAAAAAACACATTATATAAAGGTTAGAAACTGATTTGCCCCACTGACTACAACTGCATTACTGCACATGTAATTTTTGCTTGCGTTTACAGACTACGAGATGAGTCAAAATTATTGCCAATGGTAATCAACATCATGTCACAGATGCAGTCGATAGAGTTTAACATGTATTGAACATGGAACACATTTCAATAAGATAATGGATGTAGTTAGATGAAAATCTTGAGATGAAGGAACATTACAGTTTAAAAGTTTAGGGGTCAGTAAGATTGAAAAAAAAAAAAAGCTTTTGTAAGTAGTTTATTATGCCCAACAAGGCTGCATTTATTTCATCAAAAAAAAGTATTTTTAAGTAGTAATATTGCAATATATTATTCAAATTTCAAATAACTGCTTTTTGTATGAATATATTTTAAATGTAATTTATTCCTGTGATGTAAAGCTGAATTTTCAGCATCATTACTCCAGTCTTCAGTGTCACATGATCCTTCAGAAATCATTCTAATATGCTAATTTGCTGCTTAAGAAACATTTCTTACTATTATTAATGTTGAAAACAGCTGCTTAATAATTTTGTGGAAACTGTGATACATTTTTTTCAGGATTTTTTTTAATGTATAAAACAAAACAAAACAAAAAAACAGCATTTATTCAAAATAGAAATTTTTGTAACATTCTAAATGTCTTTACTGTCACTTTTGATCAATTTAATGCATCCTCACTGAATAAAAGTACTAATTGCTTTCAAATAATGCAATAAAGTGTTTATTTTAGAGATGGATCCCAGTTAAAATAAAGCCAGATACCAAATGTACCAATGATTGATGAATATATAAAGTAGGATTAGGACGGAATGAATGCATGTCTAATGGAGAGGCAGGAAACACGTTGGGGGTGCGTTGAGAACGTGTCAGTTCAAAAGGAAACATAAAAAGCTTTTGTCAGAGATTAATTTAGGAGGGAGGGGTTTGGGAGCAAAATTTAAGACTAATAACTCAATACTGAACACATTTACACACACACAGCTATTCAAACATTTCACTTCTCTTTTTGCATTCTTTGACTCCTAAACATCCTATCAAAGAGATCAAGGGTGTCAGTGCCATGGTCTTTGACCTTTTCTCCACATCATTTCCTTTTTCTATCCACTATCACATCAATAAAACATGGCAAAAAGACCTAGAATAAAGTGCAATGCCTAAATGTGACTGACATCCTCCTGGAAACCACATTAAGCAACAGCATTAGCCTGTTGCTAAGCTACTGTGGAAATGGGCCAGAGGAAAAAGAAACAAAAATGACTTTGTAGGAGCACAGAGTGGGCAAAAAGCATTAAGTAAGAACTAATGATGACAAATAGGAGGGCCAATGGGGCAAAGCTTCAAGTAGTCCTTTTAGCACGTCCTCTTACTGAAGATAATGTGTCGTACATGGCCTGAGGCGGACAACAAATCAGAGTTTTAGCACACAATAAAAGACCTGTTTGTAAGTGAGGTCAAACTTTGGTCCCAGCGAGAATATCAGATTGTCTGATGCCGCTCTGGTGGTCCTACCGACACTTGAGGTCCAGGCTTCACATGAAGACCTCCTGAGGGCAAATACACACTAATATGCTCTCATACATACAAGATCTCTCCTTACCTAACCCAGCCCGTGCCTCTCTCTCTGGGCCTCGCTGGTCTCCCTTTGCGGAACGCCACGATCTTAAAAAGATGGCAGCGCGTTCACACGCTGCGGCTTCTCTCTCTCCCGACAGAAAGGTGTTTTCGTGTTTTTTGTCTTGTGAGTCACAGTGTTTTTGTACGTATTCGTCGCATCTATCTGTCTCTAAGCGCGCATACAGTCGTGAGTTTCTGCTCGATGTCGGCAGAACCACATTTTTAGAGTTAAACTCTGCGCACGCCGAAGAGCTGCGGGATCTCGGTCTGCTCCGGAGGCCCAACACACACACAGTCACTTTAATCAGTCTAAATAAGCTCTTTTTGCACTACTATTTATTATATCTGCACTGTTGTTTACTTCACTGGTTTGCACTCTATCTGGCGTGTGCTGCTTTATATTTATTTTTTATTTATTTTTTTTTTATATATTTTTTTTACATTTTACCTTATTTGTATATTTGTATAGTTGTATTTTATATTTAATCTGTATATCTGTATTTATGTTCTACTGTTAGTGTTATCTGTATGCACCAAGGGTCTGAGAGTAACGCAATTTCAATTCTCTGTGTGTATGTGCTGTACATGTGGAAGAATTGACAATAAAGCAGACTTGACTTGACTTGACTTGAATATGATGGACTGTTTTAACTAATGTACATGAGTAAAAGCTGGCAAAAAAGGTCAGCGGTTATCTAGTCATTATAGAGTAAAAAAGGATCCGTGTCGGGAATAAGCGGAGTGAGTTAAACAGCATTGACAGATAAGCACAGGCCTATGGGCAATGCAAATAAAAACCACCATATTTGGGCACCTGCAACTCTATATTAATAACAATATTAACATTAGAATTAGTAATTAACATTAATATTAACTGCTACTGCTACTACTACTATTCTTATTAAAACATGAAAAATAATAACATAATAAACAATTAATATTAATAAGTTAAACAAATTAATAACTGTATTAATAACAATTAACATTAATATGATAACAAATTATAATATTAATATGAATGCTTTTATTAATATTAATCTCACTTAATTGTCAATTGATATTATTATTACATTCATATTAACTGATAATATTATTAAGTATTAACATTAATAAGATACTAATTGACTGTATACTAATATTGACACTATAATATAATACATCATTAATATCAACAGTAACAAACATTATTCCTTCTTTGTCTTCTTCAAATAATAATAACAACAGTAATAATAATAATATCAAATTAATACCTAATAGGAATAAACATTATTAACATCACACTAGTAACTGATATTAATATAGGATAATATATTATAATAATAGGAATTAACATTTAACTTAAAATCCATTAATATTAACTGAAAATATTAATAAATGTTAGCAACATTAATATTACTAATTAAAAGAATATATATTTTAGGAGAAACACCTCAGACAAAACTGATACATCAATGAAACGTAACTAAGATATTCTTAGCAAAAGCATTTTCCATTTTACAACATCTGAGCAACATTATTCTCCTCTTGTTCTGGAAGCAGTCTCATAACACCCCAACACCTTCACAAAGAAAAGATATGCGTCACAAAAACCAAACTTCAGTCTACCGCACTAATCGTGAAACTACAGTGTGATTCACATCGAATTTTGAGAGGAAGTCTTTGTATCATTTACACAAAAATAATCCATGGGAAATGCGTTTTGATGCCCTGGTTAGAAGTCAATGCACCTTAACCCAGATACTGACCTAAATTAGAATTGATGTCAGAAGGCCGTTTGCTATTACATGAAAGCATCTACAGTTTTTACATTACTCACAGCTTTTTTAAAAAGTCCACTGGGTTTGGAAAGAAGTGGCCATGACCCAAATAACAAATATAATTAAATAGGTCATGACAAAGCAAGACACATCCTGTGTGTAGGAAGAGGAATTATTATTAAGACCATCTCAAGGACATCTAAATGCTCCATCAGCCCCGTGGACGACCTCTCTTTCTGTGAGTGCAACTGTGTGCAATGTGCTGTCTGACCCCTGCATCCTCACAGAAATCTGAATCAAAGGGTGGAGAACAGCAGCTCAAACATCAAACTATCCAGGCCCTTCAGAGTCTAAATTATGACTGCAAATTAGTTACAAAAATAAATATTCAGCTTTTACAGCAAATTTCCTGTGAGAATATCACATTACAGTGGTGGTATTAGATTCAATATACTCAGATAAACACATTGGTCGACTAAAGACTTGATTTTAGATCATTTATCTTGAATATACACCAAGTGTACTTTGTCTAGTGAACACCACAAAAATCAAGAAAAGATCTAAATGCATGTCTAGTGGGCACAAAAAATCTTATATTACAATTTAATTTGATGTTTGGCTGATTTATTGCTGCAGGCTATCAGGTATAATTAATATGTTGCTGAAGACATTAATTCCAACTACTGCATTCATTTACCCTTGCAGTACATGACGAATTGATGCCAAATCCAGTCGGCTTAGCTTTAATGCAATGGTCATCTTTAGACATTTATAGTTTGCCAAAGCAATCTCATTAATATACATTTACAAAACAAGCCCACAAACTCTTGTATATGTCTGATAATTGAAAATTTACTTCTACACAATGATTCATATGCTGTTTAAAAGAAACATGTGACTCCACCACAAGTTAATCAGATTACAAATATACAACGCATATTAAATGCAAGAAAAGTGTTTGCTTTAATGTTTCAAATAACATTTGCGAAAATAAAATGCCAAAATATGGGTGAAATAATGTTCCATCGTTATTCAGCTTAACAGATATATATTATGTACAAATGAAACAACATACTTATTCTGACCTAGTGGTTTAAAAGATAGTGGCAAAGATTGGTAAAAATGTAAAATTGTCATCTAAAGATTCTTGAGATTTTTTTGGTATATGAGCTATTGTTGAAAATTAATGACATTTTAGTGGGTGTCTTTAGAAAAAATGGTAAGTCATTATTTTTTGCTCAGAAAAAAATAAAATTAAATAGGACATTCTAATGTATTGTGGAAAAATTAAATCTGTATTAAAAATATAAATATATACATAATTATAATAATATATATATACTATTGCTTCATTCTCCTCAAAGCTCCTCAAAGGCTGATAATCCAGTACAATAACAAAATGTAAATTAATAAAAATGACTATGTTTTTTGGGAATGTACCATGGTATTCTTTCAAGTACCTTACCGATTAATAATCAGCTCTGACCAGTGCAAGACCACCCTATGCCAGTTCATAACTAGCTAAGTGGCGTAAGATGGATTTAGATGGATTTTCCAGCAAGGCCGGGCGTTTTGGTGACACTCGCTTTCACACATCCAGGATGTCCAGTCACAGCGACCAGATCCCAAAGGGATTCAGTCAGAAAAACAAAACTTTAACTCTGTCAACAATCACAGGTCACGTGACTTATCCTTCACCAAACGGACACCATGTAGCTGTTAACAGGATGGACATTTATGGTGTAAGCTAGTTTCCTGTCCAGAGATCTGCTGGATTCTAGCAGGCCGTTATAAAATATGCTTTATTTTTGCTAATGGCTGATCATTAGCCAAATCCACCTTTGGGAATTAAGATGGTATATTTTGTGCTGACACTGGGTGGTGGACAGTGGGACGAATACTGTGTGAAGGTGGGAGTTTATGGAGGATATTTCAGGTTTGGATGCATTCATTGATTGGAATGAAATATAAATACACACAGACCACTGATCTATAATAGAAAATTGGATTGCTCATGACGTCATAAAAGTGAAGCCGCCATGCCGCCATATTGGTATCCCCTAGTATTCCCATACATTCTATTGAATTAACAGGAAAACGTACGATTTTAATGTGAAAACGAATCAGTGTTTTCATATCTGAAGTATCACTGTACATTCTTACAACGCAAACCTCCTATGCATGTAAATGGTTATTTGTTTAATGTCAGGAACTAAATAAATTAAGTCACGTTCATATTCATTACAGAAGTGAACATGAATATGATAAACATAGGACGGACGAGATCCTCAACATATGTATTACAAATGAAAAAGTGCTCAAATTGAATAAACATTTATGCTTTGTGTAAGCATACCTTAATTCACCTTCACTGTTTATGTAATTATGTTGTTTTATAGTTTTTATTCGTACAGTCGGCTATCTGCAAATGTTTTAACAATGATTCATTTTGATGCAGTTAATGATTTAAACATTGGTTAAATTAATAATTCATTAAAAATACATACGTAACATTTTATTCCTAAATGGTAATGCTAGTAAAAGGCCACAGTAACTGTGTCAGCAACTATTTCAATGATTAACTATTTAACAATTTCAATATAGCGCTTATCCTGTCCGAAAAGACCATAAACATTGGAGATAATATCTGAAGTAACAATTAATTTACATACACATATCCTAAAAACTAATCATGTGTGACTGATACGCTGGTGATTTTAGGTCAAGTTATTAGCTGTCGGTAGTAAGATGGTGGTATGAACACTTCCGGTGGCTTCACCGCCTGACAGCAGTTTACACCGCAATGAGCAATCTAGTCATTATATAGATCAGTGGTATAGACAGGGACACAATGAAGGGATGTGGTCTTTCTTCCTTTGAAGAGGGATCTAGGGGTGCCACAATTGCATTTTTACTCATTGTTTAGTTTCTCAACACGCACCACATGTAACATCTGTGAGAGGAGATGGACCAGCACTGGCCCGAGGCTTCCTGTTAAACCGCTGTTGTGTGCACAAGTTCCTGTCACAAGCTGATTCGACACGTTCAATGTAAAAGAGGGGATTGCTGGGGTTTTATAAGGTTGTTTGGATTTGCCATAAAATGTGTATGTAAAATATATATACAAATAACCATTAAATTCCATTATGCACCATTTTATTTGACAGCAGCATTTATATATTTATATATATATATATATATATATATATGTATGTGTGTGTGTACATCAAATATTATTATTATAATTTTTTGGTCACACTTTAGGTTGGGGACCAATTCTCACTATTAACTTCAACTTTGGCCTCAAATTCCTAGTTTGCTGCTTATTAATAGTTAGTAAGGTAGTTAAGTTAAGTTTAGTTATGAGGTAGAATTAAAGGGGTCATATGATGCGATTTAAAGTTTTCCTTTCTCTTTGGAGTGTTACAAGCTGTTCGTGATTAGATAAGACCTCTAAAGTTGCAAAAACTACAGTCTCAAACTCAAAGAGATATTCTTTATAAAAGTTAAGACTCGCCCACGCCCTCCTAATACACCTCGTTTAAACACTCCCCCACATGTCTACGTCACTGTGTGGGAAGATTTGCATAACGCTGCCCAAATGTTTACGCAAAGAAAGAAGGCGTAACTTTGATTCTCGCTGTAGTATTGTTGCAGCAGTCGCTCTCTCTTTCAAAATAATGTTCTTTTTTAGCAACGTCATATGACCCCTTTAAGGGATCTAAAATATGGTCAAGCAGAATAAAGCTTTAATATGTGCTTTATACATGCTAGTAATATGCATGCTAATAAGCAACTAGTTAATAGTGAGAACTGGTCCTTAAAATACAGTGTTACCATTTTTTCAAACCAAAGTTTTACTTTTTCCATTATATAAACATTGTGTTTTTTAGATATAATTTGAGGTACTGTTAATTACCTCATCGTTATGCCCTGATGTTTGACAATGGTCTTACCAGTTCTCTGGGCAAAAGCTCCTCTTGTCTTCCAACTACCAGAGACACGGTTTCTCCCAGTTTGGTGCTCCGCAGCATAGCCACCAGTTCCTCTTGTGTGCGTCCTGTGATGTCCACTCCATTTACCTAGAGAAAGAGAGAAAGCTATTTCCTGTAACTGCCAAAAATGGAGAGCAAAATTTCCATTTCCATTTTTCAGAGATGGAAAACATGTCAGTGTCGATTCCATCTCATGGCCAGGTTCAATACAAGACAGACAATTGGCCTAATTATGTCAAAGACGCATTAAGCTTTCTGAAACAATATCTTTAAATTGCATTTAAAACAATAACTTTTAATTGCATGACTGGTGGGAGAGGAATAGCATAATTTAATGTCCTATAAATAAACTGTGATTTCGTATTTTTCAGGTTGTGCTCTCATGATTGCATTGACGCAGGATGCATGTAATACCTCCAGGATACGGTCTCCAGACTTGAGCCGTCCGTCTTTAACAGCAGCTCCGCGGGGCAGGATGCTCTTGACCATAATGGGTCCTGGACCATGAAGGGACGAGTCTCTGGTTACCACGGTGAATCCAAGGCCCTCCGTACCTGCAGACAGAGGAAGGCCAGAAATATTAACCATGTATTTAATGACCCAGTGAACCAGAAAACCTGAACTGAACATATTTTATCCTGCTGTATGATGTAAAATAAATAACATTCTAAGGCAACATTCTAAGGTTCCAGTCATAGACAAAGTGTGTTTGCATTTACACCCACAGTTCACACTCACTGTAGTACCAAATAAAATTGAGATCTTTTTAAGACGTGTTGAAAAACGATGTAATTGTTCCACTAAAATCCCTTCCACAATGTCCTGAAGACTTGCTAACATTCTAAGGCTCAATTTTCAGCAAGGAATATTGCCTTGGATTTCACCTCAATACTATTCATACCAAGTGAATTGATCATTTTCGTCATGCCATGAGAAAATGTAGCAAACTTAAAGGTTTCTGGTCATTCACATAACTTGATGTAGAATATAAACTTGTCAAAACAGATTGACTAGCTTTTAGATGAAGGGTTAAGAATGTCAACAGTTATAAAGTCGAGTCTCGAAATATATAATTTAAAAGCTCATATCTTAATTGTTGTTGTTTTACTAGCAAAGAAAAAATACACATGCAAATGTTCAACTTAAATGACTTGACAAAAAAAAAAAAAACTGGCCGTGAAAGTTTATTGTAAAAGCTTGTCACAATGAAAAAACTTAACTTTTTTTTTTTTTTGCAATGAATATTCAACTTTTTTAATTTTTTTATTAAGAGGTTTGTAGCATTGGAAGTTTTTAATTTTCATTTTCAAGATTTTTTTATTTGAATATTTGTCGAAGAAAACCAATGAACAATGAACAATGAAAGCCAATGAAAATTCAATTTAAAGGTTTGGCAAAGAAAACTGCCAATGAAAGTTACATTTAAAAGGCTTCTCAAAATCAAAATTTGAATATCTGAATTCAAATTTTGTCACTACGAATTTTTGAATTACGGATTTGTTTAAAAGTCTGTAACTGACATGAAAGAAACCATAAAACATGAAAGTACTTTGTCCAATATTATTGCATTAATTTTCAATTATCTACTCCTAGTACATTTCATTAGAAATTTACTTCATTGTCAACAGAGTGTCACTATTATCACTGAAATCTGGCTTAGAAATTACTGACTACCAATATGGGTTTTTCAATAGCGGATACTGATGTCTGGAGAGCAAGATGGTGAAAATCATTATTTGGTGTATTTGGTGTAACAGAATATGTTGACATGCTTTTACAGATCTTCTTTATGCACCAAGAGCTTGTAACACTCCAAAGAGAAAGGAAAACTTGAAATCGCATCATATGACTCCTTTAATGAGAGCATACAAGCATCAGTTACCCGTTATGACCCTCATAGATCTTTACAGACTGTATCCAGCTTATCTGATCCAAGATCAGGTCAAAAGGTCAGTGGTAGGCTGATGATAGCTTTCAAGCAATCTGGACTGATAACCTGTGTTTAAACTGTCAATTTCTCTGCAGAGGTTCGAACACCTCTGTTTCCAACCCTGCACGATGATAAATGTTTCCTTATGGGGATTAGACAGCTCTGCACTTTAATTTCACACGTGAACACATCTACAGGAGACTAGAGATGCAGAGAGCAGGATACAGGATGAGGAGAGAGAGAGAAAGAGAAAGAGAGAGAGATTGTGTGAAAGAGGAGCGATAGAATCAATGACAAAGGGTGTGGTCTGAAAAAAACTGATTAGAGGAAGTGGAAGCTGAAAAGAGATGGAAGAGTGAATCTCACAGAAATATGTCAGGGTCACATTTCATCCAAAAATCAAGGAGAAAAAAATTATAATTTTATATTTAAATGCATAAATATTAATATTTAGTTCTTTTTATATTTATTTCATAAGAATTTTTGTATATTTATTGCATACATACTAATATTTAGTTATAGTTATTGTATACATATTATTTGTTTTAATATTCATTGCATTTTATATTTATTGCATTATATTTATTACATTAAAAGCTATATTTATGTTTAGAATTTATTGCATAAATATTTATATTTTATGATTTTTATATTAAGAAAATAAATATTCCAGTTCTTATTACTGTTAAGACTATACTACTACTAAATACTTTTTATACAAACTTTTTATTCATTCATTCATTCGTTCGTTTACTTGTTTATTATTTATTTCTTTGTTTGTAAAATCTGCATAAATTAAAAGCAGTAAATAAAAATAAAAATAAAAATATTAAAAGCACATTTATTCAGAAACGCAGTAAGAGAAGAAAGAAAAAAAAGGCCTAAAGAATCATGCTAAGAAAGCGATTCTCTCACGAGTCTCTCGTCCGCAGGGACACGTGTGATTACTGAAGTCGAGAATTGCTCTGTTTCTCTCTCACACACACTTGAGAGAGAGATGTCATAAAGGATAGCAGCCAATCCAGCATAGTAAAGATGGCAAATGATGAAATCTCGAGTCCCAGAAGAGCACCTGACATTAAAGTTTTAAACAATAGCAGCTGTCAATCAGCTGAGAGGAGCGATACAGACAGAGAGGACAGAAAATAAGGAAGACGTTGCTATGCAGCAGTTTTGACAGGGCTCACGATGGCACCTTGTGGTCAACTGGATGGAGTTTCCACTATTCAAGCTTGAAATCAACATGAAATGACCTTCGCAACCCATTTTACTTGCATAATGTGGCATATTTTTGAGTGAAAAAATGATACAGAAAGAATGATTGTTAGAACTTTTTTAAATTCAATGGGCTCAATTTTGAGTTGAACCCATTCAATTTTGAGTTCTCATCCAGCTTACCTTTCTTCAAATCGATCTTCATTTTCTTCCCAGGCTTTTTGTTGATCATATTAACTAGTGTGGCAAGGGCGGGGGTCTTTTTGGGGGCGGGGCTCTCACTGCGATCTTTCAGGGTCGGTGACGTGCTGACCGGAGGAGAAGGCGTGGCTCTGCGATGATCTGTTTCAATGGGGGTGTGTCTTGCAGGCTGAATCTCCTCCTCCTTTTGGGGTGGGATTTGTGAGGCAGGAGGCTCTGGAGATGGCGTAGATGTATTGCTTTTGAGTTTATGAACCAAGAAAGGACTCTTGACTTTAGGGACCACAGGGTTTGGTTCAGTGTTGTTGAAAAGCTGCCCAATGAGGCTCTTCTCATACCGGAGCCTGTTGGCGACAGGAAGCACCTCCAAACGCATGGTGGGTAAAGACATGGCTTGGCGAAACACCTCTTGAGACCTGAAACATTGAGAGTGAAAGCTTGTCGTACTGTTCTGTAATGCATATTTGTAGATAACATGCTTACAAAGATGTTCAGTGCTTCAAAGACTCAACAGCCTCCTTCATTAGCTCCATTCAAGAGCCTTTTCCCTCAAGGACTTCCAGTGGGAATCACTTCTCAGCACTTCCATCTGACTACATAAGAACTACGTGGAATTTACCTATAGGCTAGTGTTATTGTGTTAAAATTGCAAGCCAAGAAAGGTAGTGCATTTCAGATTTTACAGGTAGTTCACAATAAGATTGTTAAGATGCGTTTAGAAAATAGATGGAAAATAAATGGAAATTCAATAGAGTGAGTTGACTTCAACATCAGCAAAATATCACAGAATTTTTTTTTAAATCAATAACGTAAATTCTGAAGATTAATTCAAGGTTTTACAAACATTGTACAAATTCGTTCAGCTTGCATTTTACAAATCAGACCCACTGTAACATGCAAGTAATCGATTTTAATGCTGGTAAAACGACTAATGTATTAATACTGATAGGCAAAATAAACAATATAAACAATTCCGTTTTTTGCCCAACTATATGGTGTTTACTGGTACCAAGCAACATACTGATCAAAGATTGTTATATATGCGAAATACTGGCATGTTAATATGGAATTTAAATGGACTGATGCCAAATTTCATATAACACAATTGAAACTGATTACATTTCTGATTAGTTGCCCCTCACGGTCCTATTTTCATTTGCATAAAATTAAATATGGCACTATGCTAACTACTTTCAATTGATCTGTGACCAATTTTGCACAAATCAGCTATTTTACAATGACTTCTAATCCAGTCTGGCTTCAGTATCTGACCTATATTTTATAAAAACATACAAAATGGATAGCATAACTAACCACAGAAGTCATGTGACAAAGGACACAATTCAAGTTGTGTTAAATGTGTTGAACATAATTTTTGGTGGTGCTGTGGTAAAAGATTTCTACCACGGTTAAGTGTCTTGTTCAAAATGATGTAAAACCCCTTAGGCATGGTTAAAATAAATAAATAAATAAATAAAGATCACTGGAATTAAAAGGAAATTCAATAGGGTGAATTTCCATTTCATGCTGACATCAACCTTAGTAAAATCACTGGGACTGAATATCTCCATTTCTTAAAGCTGCAGTCCGTAAGTTTTACCTCTTTGTCGCCATCTCTGTTTGAAAACCGCGAAAACCTACCCATACCACTCAAATTAGAAAACATTATTATAAGCTTACTGTTGTGAATCGGGCTAAAGTAAGGCGATAGTTTTGAACACTGGCTGGTTTTGTACTTGCTCAAATATTGATTTCGGATCATTTTTAACCAAAAAAAGTTACGGACTGCAGTAACTGACGCTTAATTTGAGTTTTTACAAACAATATACACACAGATTTGTTCAGCTTGTATTCACAAACCAGGCTCTCAAGTTAACAAACAGAATAGCGCTTTTAATGTCGACGACAGACTTGATCGTGTCGCGTCATAGCTATGTGGGCGGAGTCGGCGTGGGGGAAAACAGTCCTTTCCCCCTCATTGGAAAAGCATGGTGTTGACTCAGAATGGCCTACATAAAATCATTTCTGCCGCTCAACAGAGCAACATACGTATAAAAACTCAGCCGTATTGGGTCGGACTGTCCGTACTGTATCTGTGACTGGACAAACGACCCAACGGAATGGCCAGAGGTGTCATTTCCCGACATTTTTTGTTACATAATTGAACAAGAGACAGCTTACTACAAGCCTATAGCAGACAGCTTGTGAAAGTAAACATTTGTCATTTTGTTTTGCTTAATTTAAATTAAGTGATAAAGACTTGAGTAAAAGCCTGTCGTACTTTCTTATTGATATATTAAAAAGATTTTTAACATTGACAAAACAGGTAACATTAAGGTCCACTTTATGTGGAATTTAATGGACTTTAGTCAGGATAGATGTGAAATTAAATTTTTCAGAAATTATGAAATTTCGACTTCAAACATGACAAATCTAATCACAATTTAGATTCTGAACTATCCATTTATAACATTTTAAAACAGTTATCAACATCAATATGAAACTAAAAACTTACAAACATGCAGTACACAATTAAAGGCTAACAATACTAAGACTAGATATCAGAGATATCATGTTGCATTGAATGTGATGATCAAACTTTTCGGAGTTCAGTTCAGGACACTGCAGAAGTAAAATTGACTTGCTTGACTGAAGTCTTTTTTCTTTTCTGCTTCAAAATCTTTAACTCTCGTACCCATTTCTTCAACTATTCCTCTAATAGTGCCACTTCATTTAATCTGTCGCCCTTTTGAAGGCTGTCCGATACCACTGAAGCCACTTAATAGGGCAATTCCACACTCGTGGCAAGAGCAAACCATTCTCTTTTGTTGTGTTAAAGTCATAGCACTGAAACTCTGCAGAAAAGTGAGGAAAATGAGAGAGGATGGATAGATAAAAAGGTTCGGTACGATTGTGTTTGCATGCTACAAGCAAGTAGGACAGAGATCAATCGCATGAAAGCAAAAACAACACAAAAGATGGATAATGAAAGAAGACAATGAAGTGGAGAGAAAGAGAGCGGGTGGATGATTAGTAATCCACATGACAACAATGAAAGTGTGACGGGTGGAAGAGGCAGACACTCACTGAGCAAAGGATTTGTCTATTAACTCGGTGTCATTGATCTGCACGATGCACTCGTCCTCTTCAAAGATCCCCTCTTGTTCGGAGCGGCTGTTCTTCTCGATGGCTCGGATATTTAGCCCCAGAGTCCTGATGACACAAGCAACGAACAGATTTCAGACAGGGAAAGGCATTCAGAAAATAACTGAAGATATTAACTGTACATAAGAAGCAGAATTCCAACTGAAAATAACTTATATAAAACGTCTATAGTTTTGTTAGTACAATAAATAAAATGGTGCTGGAACTGTGGCCAAGTGGTTTGCTTGTTCTCCAAATGCAGTGAGAGGTTACATACATATACATTATATAAAGTAATATAATTAAAAAAGTTATAAAGCATAATTGTAATAAAATAAAATTAAATAAAATTAAATTAAATATCTAAAAATGGAAAAACAGAAAAAAGTAAATGCTAAAAGTATATTAAGTATAAAAAAATATATGGTATATGACACACCAGGAAAAAGGCAAGCGTTATTTACTTTTTTTAATGATTTTAATGAAAATATCAGATATATTCCAGAAATTTTCTCTGAAATGTCTCTCGATATTAGAGGCATCAGCATCTTTCTGTTTTGAGAACTGACCTGGTCAGGCAACCGTTTCAATTATCAAGATTTTATTTGCTGTTACTTCCTTTAAGACTTTAGGGTTTCCTTTGGGTCTTACACACCCTAAAGAGTAGTTCACCAGGCCACCACACAGGTTTGCCCACCTACAGAGAGAGGGTCTATTTCCATCCGGAGCTCAACAGGGTGCAGAGGCCTCAACACCAGGAAGCTTGTCATCGTCTACCCAGGGAGGACTTCCTGTCATGCAACATGTGTGTGTCCTTGCCCTGAGAACTTAACTTTTGACCTATTCATGTAGTCTGAAAGAGCCATTCTCCTAGCTACTTCCTGTAAGTGTTTGAGTGCGTTTCTATGGGCAAATATGAATGGGACACTGTTGACTTATAACATTGAAATTACAAAAGTGAAACCACTAAGTAATCCACGCATGCCACAGATAGCGTTTATAAATGTGAAATAAGGTGATGCTACTCCTTTATAGAGTAAAACATATTTATTTTATTCACATTTACTTAAGTTAGACTAATGGTCAATTAATATTGTTTCATATAATGGCCAATGCTGAAGAAAATGCTAAAAAAAATTGATTTTTTTTTTTTATCATAATAAATAAAACACTCAAAGTGAGAAAACATAAAAAAGGTCAACTTAATTATAGTAATTGAGAAATGGTCAGCTGGCATTGTTTTATATAATGATAAATAAAAAAAATAAAATAATAATAATAAATTAAATTAAATTAAATTAAATTAAAAAAAGAGTCAATACTCGAGAATCAAAAGGGAGAATTTGTACAACAGTGCATCTCATGGTCCATTATCAGGCAAGTGTGTGAAGACACCATGAATCTGTGTGTGTGCGCGCGCTTTACCTTCCACTCAGTGAAGAGCAATGTGATATGACTTTGATGCCCAGAGGCCCGAGGTCTCCAGAAATATCCACCGTCCGTGTTAGACTGCTGCAGAAAAAAAACACAATGGTCACGGTGGTTAGTTACATTTTTCTTGACAGAAAAAAAGGAAAACGACTTCCACAAACTGAAAAATATATTTTGGAAGTGGAAACTTTCAGCGGAACGCAATTACATTAGCAGAACAACAGTCACATGTCAAAATGACAAGCCAAAAAACCATTACGGTAGGAAGTGTCTTGGATATCAATGGAGTGCTGCTCCTGTCACCTGCATCATTTCCTCAGGTCTAGAGCTCTCGAAGTGTGTGTAACATTATAGTGTTCAATCAGAATCCTCTGACCTTGCACTTACATTAAAACACAAACAAATACACATAGGATACATGATTTTTATATTTACTGAAATAAAACAGAGTTGTTTGTCCATGCAAAACCATGCCACAACAATACTATGATGCTCTAAGTGTTTGTTATGTGGTAACAAGGGTATTCTGGGTGGTTACTAGGTTGTTACAAAGATGTTTTTGATGGAAAGAGCACACAGCACACAAATAAATTAGAAGATAAGAAATGAAAAAAAAAACGTACTAACTGAAACTTTTCACCTTATTGGACGGACGGACGGACAGATAGATAGATAGATAGATAGATAGATAGATAGATAGATAGCATTGAACCAACATCTGCATCAATGTACTTGCATAGAGTATGTTTCTGGCCTAAAGCAGTCAATGCATTTCAGACACAAACCTACACACAAAAGCATTCACAAAAGTATTCACCAGCTACTTCTGTCAACACACACTGAAAATCCATTTGCTGTTTATGTCCTGTGGGACAACATTAATGACCAAACAAATGAGTCAGAAGCCAGCGGAGTCACTGCCATTCAGTGTGTCTGAGATGAGAGCCGAAGGCAAAAGTGCCTACCTGCATCTCTCATCACAATAAAGACAGAATGGAGGAGAGGAGAAGATGAGAGACAGAGGGGGATGTGAGCTCTTCCATCTTTGTCAGAAAAAAAATAATAATTTCTGGAAGATTCAGACAAGCTAGACAAATTGCAGTTACTTACTAACTAAAACCTTTTTATTTGATTTATTTTACCTATTTTAACTTATTATGGATGGATGATAGACCCTTTTATTTATTTTACAAATTTAATTTAATTTTAAACTATTTTTATTTTAAATTGTTTCATTTTATTTTATTTTTTGTGGTGTTTTCTAATGTTTGCTATTACTCTTGTTTAAATTTGATCATACTCATATTACTGACTTACAATATTTACCTGGCTGATGATAAAACAGGCAAAAAAAATATCACATATATAAACATTCAAGTTTGAAGTCAGTAGTTTTTTTTATGTTTTTTAAAACATCAAAAAAATTATTTTATTATTTGAAAAAATGCAAAAAAATATTATTACAATTATGAAATATTATTACAATTTAAAATAATTTCTACTGAATAAATTTTAAAATGCAAATTATCCCTGATGCAAAGCTGAATTGTCAGCATCATTACTCTATGACTTGCTGCTCAAGAAACATTTCTTATTATTTTCAATGTTGAAAATAGTTCTGCTTAATAATTTTTCGGAAATGGTTTTTATGTATTCTTTAATGAATAGGAAATTCAAACAAAAGAACAGAATTTATATGAAATAGACATTTTAAGTCTTTACTGTCACTTATGATCAATTTAATGCATCTTTGCAGAATAATTTATTTTAAAAAAGAAAGAAAGAAGAAGAAAAAAAAACTTGTTGACCTCAAACTTTGTCTACGTATATAGATACACACATACCTAAATATTACATACATACCTCAAATGTAAATTCTGTTTTATTCTCAGAGTTACATCCAGGGCTCGACAATACGGACTGCCAGATGGCCCGGGGCCAGTGTGTAAGACGTTTGGGACAGTTGACGAATTTGTCACTTGCTAATTTAAAAATTCAAGCGATTTTAAAGCATTCCAGCAAGACGCGAAAGACAACTACATGCAAGTAACTTTGAAGCTTTAACAATGATTAATCTATATTTAATTTAATCAGTAGAGTACAGATGCACCGGTCGAACAGCCATTTTTTTTGTTTTATTTCAGCCGATCTCTGTTCCAGACTTGCACACAAACTGCACTGCAATCAATTTCCAAAATGTCATTTGTGTGGAAATATTACAAAGTGTGTAAACAGGACGTTAACAGAGGCAGAGATGCTGAAGATGGAAGCAAAGAGGAGAAAATACAGCTGGCAGAGCAGCTCACTGTTCACAATGTGCGAAATACTGGAGGAAAATCCTGAATATTGAATTGGGGATTTATATGAATGTATCTCTGTGGGGAACTGACTGACTTCAGAAAAGTTTACTTAGTTTTCTTTTCATCTTGCCTCTGTATAATGCATTTAGTGTTAATAAGTGCAGCTGCTTTGCTTACAGCTGTAACCAAGGAAACGCTGTGTACATCCAAATTTCAGCTGTACTGGCCTCTTAAATGTCATGTAAAAAAACAAACTGGTTTGTCAATATCAGTCAAACGGTTCCTGTGTAAGTGGACGCCTGAATAAACTTCCATGTGACTTTCTGCTGACAGTCTAGTTACAGACTATTGTCAATGTAACGTTATGAAGCGCTGCCACATCTGCTAAATAATGATGCTAACTACCAATACACACAAACAAACTCAACCAGCTAGTGAGATCAGGCAACATTCTTCCGCACGGCTTGATCTGCAGAGCGCATCACCACAAAAATAAAACCTCCCCTCCTATATTTGCATTCCTCCCAAAATAAAAACCCCTCTGCCAATTTGCATGTGCCCTGTGTAGCACGGAGCGTCCATGAATTTACATGAATAAAAACTGAGACTGGCAGCAGCTCATCAGACAGATACAGAGCTTATTACTGCTCACACACCACAACAGCACGACACACAGAGAGTGGGTTTGTGTGCGCTGAAAGAGTGCCAAAGAGGGAAAAACACTTTCTCTATTCCTGTGATCAATTTCAAGATAAAAGATAAAAATACTTCCTGAAATACTTCCTAGTCCCAAACCACAATTCCACAAATTATCTGGAAAAGAAATGAAAGAACAAATTTCACATGAATCACACGCCCTCAGAAACAGACTAACCCTACACTAGTTATCTATGCCACTAATATCTTGCTGAATGTTTTATTTTATATTTCATTTGTTTTATGTTTATTTTTATGTTTTTAATATATATATACAGGGCTGTACAGTGCGACATATATGCCACAAAAAAACTGGTCTGTGCGATGAATAAATTTACCACTGTAGCACGGGTGCGATACAATTTTGCATGTTCATAACACAGCCGCTTAATAGTGTGAAGTGATTTCGTTGTGCTTGTTTGTGTGTGTGAGATTGATTATACTTGGTAGTTAGGGGTGTGCGATATGACGATTTTTGAATG